>NW_024609030.1:0-99686 GCF_018296145.1 Oncorhynchus tshawytscha | reverse complement strand
AAGAACTCAGTCTGGGGGAAATGTTTAAAACACATGTAGAAGACAAGCGTTTATTATTCGACAGGTAGTCCATCCCCGTTTGGTGACTGATGAATAAAAGATGACTGGGGAGGGAAACTGTATTCTAGTCAAGTCCATCCTATTCAACTATTACTGTACATATACTATTCTAACCTACGTATTCTTCAAATAAAATATATTCTATCCACAGTGTCTATACATCCCATCACACACACATACACTGCACCTAAAGGACTCAAGACCATGAGAAACAAGATTCTCTGGTCTGATGAAACTAAGATTACACTCTTTGGCCTGAATGCCAAGCTTCACGTCTGGAAGAAACCTGGCACAATCCCTACGGTGAAGCATGGCGGTGGTAGCATCGTGCCGTGCGGATGTTTTTCAGCGGCAAGGACTGGGAGACTAGTCAGGATCGAGGTAAAGAGAAGAAATGGGAGAAACTCTCCAAATACAAGTGTGCCAAGCGTCATATCCAAGAAGACTCAAGGCAGTAATCGCTGCCAAAGGTGAGAGTGCTAGCCTACTGGTGGTGAAGAGACAGAAGACAGAGGAAAAGCAGGAATCCATAGGAACAGAATATTACCTGTAGTAGGGTTGCAAAGAGTCAGAAACTTTCCGGGAAATTTTCCATGGGAAGTTAAGCCCTGGAATTTTGCATAAATAAAACAATTTTAAAGTCAGCTTATAACAGTGAACCTTTGTGGGATATACATAAGGCAATTCCAGATCTTGTGGCATATTTTGGTTAAACTATCCCCAATTCAATGGAATTGCAACCCTCTGCATGCACAGTGCATTCTTCCATCACATGTACAGCTGATTCTCAATATCTTGCACACAAATAAGATGCCATTGAGTCCACACTAATACACTGTCTGAGCCAAGGACTACATGCTTTCTGGTAAGTTTTGATTACAATGCCACAGGCACTATCTGATGTGTGGAGACATTTCCCTGCAGCTAATGTAGAAGGAAAAGCTGAGTACATTTGCAAATACTGTGCCAAATCATATGTGAAGAAAGCAACAAATATGCTGTAACGCACTTTAGGCGTAGTGGGTGCGGAGTCCTCCTGGAAAAATATGTTTTTTTGACTCAATGGAAGAATGTAGTCAGAGAAATGCTGATGAATGTCTTGCTTGAGCTGTGTATGCAACTGGTTCACCTCTGATGCCCACAGGCAATGTGTATTGGAAGAGATTTCTGAATGTTCTTCGCCCAGCATACACCCCTCCAACCAGACATGCTTTATCTACTCATTTGCTGGATGCAGAGTTCAACAGAGTTCAAGTGAAGGTCAAGCAAATCGTAGAGAAAGCAGACTGTATTGCAATCATCTCTGATGGGTGGTCGAATGTTTGTGGGCAAGGAATAATTAACTACATCATCTCCACCCCTCAACCAGTATTCGACAAGAGCACAGACACAAGGGACAACAGACACACCAGTCTCTACATTGCAGATGAGCTGAAGGCCGTCATCAATGACCTTGGACCACAGAAGGTATTTGCACTGGTGACCATGAAGGCTGCTTGGTCTAAAGTGGAGGAGTCCTACCCTCACAACATACCCATTGGCTGTGCTGCTCATGCATTGAATCTGCTCCTCAAGGACATCATGGCACTGAAAACAATGGATACACTCTACAAGAGAGCCAAGGAAATGGTTAGGTATGTGAAGGGTCATCAAGTTATATCAGCAATCTACCTCACCGAGCAAAGTGAGAAGAATAAGAGCACCACATTGAAGCTGCCCAGCAACACCTGTTGGGGTGGTGTTGTCATTGTGTTTTACAGTATCCTGGAGGGAAAGGAGTCTCTCCAAGAAATGGCCATATCAGTCTGCCAATATGGACAGCCCCATCAAGAGGAACCTCCTGGATGATGCATTTTCGGAGAGAGTGGTAGCAGCCCGAAACCTATAGCTGTAGCCATTGCATGGATTGAGGAAGACAATGCCATCCTGTCTGATGTTCAGACTCTGCTTGCAGATGAAAGAGAATAAATCCGTACTGCCCTGCCCACTTCACTGTCGCTCCAAGCAGAGGAAACTGCAGATCTGAAATGCATCAAAAAGAGTGTAGACTTCTGCCTGAAGCCCATACACGCTGCAGCGTACATGTTGGACCCCAAGTATGCTGGCAAGAGCATCCTGTCTGGTGCAGAGATGGGCCTATGGTGTCATCTAGAGGTCGACCGATTATGATTTTTCAACGCCGATACCGATTATTGGAGGACCCCCAAAAAAAGCCGATACCGATTAAAATCGGCCGAGTCTTAGATTTTTTTTTATTTGTAATAATGACAATTACAACAATACTGAATGAACACTTATTTTAACTTAATATAATACATAAATAAAAATCTATTTAGCCTCAAATAAATAATGAAACATGTTCAATTTGAAATAAGTGTTGGAGAAGAAAGTAAAAGTGCAATATGTACCATGTAAAAAAGCTAACATTTAAGTTCCCTGCTCAGAACATGAGAACATATGAAAGCTGGTGGCTATTGAGACTTCAATATTCCAAGGTAAGAGGTTTTAGGTTGTAGTTAATATAGTATTTATAGGACTATTTCTCTCTACACCATTTGTATTTCATATACCTTTGACTATTGGATGTTCTTATAGGCACTTTAGTATTGCCAGTGTAACAGTATAGCTTCCGTCCCTCTCCTCGCCCCTACCTAGGCTCAATCCAGGAACACATCGACAACAGCCACCCTCGAAGCATCGTTACCTATCGCTCCACAAAATCCACGGCCCTTGCAGAGCAGGGGGAACAACCACTCCAAGTCTCAGAGCAAGTGACGTTTGAAACGCTATTAGCTCGCACCCCGCTAACTAGCTAGCCATTTCACATCGGTTTCACCAGCCTAATCTCGGGAGTTGATAGGCTTGAAGTCATAAACAGCTCAATGCTTGAAGCATTGCGAAGAGCTGCTGGCAAAAACGCATGAAAGTGCTGTTTGAATGAATGCTTACGAGCCTGCTGCTGCCTACCACTGCTCAGTCAGACTGCTCTATCAAATATCAAATCATTGACTTAATTATAACATAACACACAGAAATACGAGCCTTTGGTCATTAATAGGGTCGAATCCGGAAAACTATCATTTTGAAAACAAAACGTTTATTATTTCAGGGAAATACGGAACTGTTCCGTATTTTATCTAACGGGTGTCACCCATAAGTCTAAATATTGCTGTTACATTGTACAACCTTGAATGTTATGTCATAATTACGTAAAATTCTGGCAAATTAATTCGCAATGAGCCAGGCGGCCCAAACTGTTGCATATACCCTGAGAAGTGACACAATTTCACCTGTTAATATTACCTGCTAACCTGGATTTCTTTTAGCTAAATATGCAAGTTTAAAAATATATACTTCTGTGTATTGATTGGTGTTTATTGGTGTTTATGGTTAGGTGCAGTCGTGCAACGATTGTGCTTTTTTCGCAAATGCGCTTTTGTTAAATCATCCCCCGTTTGGCAAAGTTGGCTGTCTTTGTTAGGAAGAAATAGTCTTCACACAGTTCGCAACGAGCCAGGCAGCCCAAACTGCTGCATATACCCTGACTCTGTTGCAAGAGAAGTGACACAATTTACCTAGTTAAAAGAAATTCATGTTAGCAGGCAATATTAACTAAATATGCAGGTTTTAAAAAATGTACTTGTGTATTGATTTTAAGAAAGGCATTGATGTTTATGGTTAGGTACACGTTGGAGCATCGACAGTCCTTTTTCGCGAATGCGCACCGCATCGATTATATGCAACGCAGGACACGCTAGATAAACTAGTAATATCATCAACCATGTGTAGTTAACTAGTGATTATGATTGATTGATTGTTTTTTATAAGATAAGTTTAATGCTAGCTAGCAACATACCTTGGCTTCTTACTGCATTCGCGTAACAGGCAGGCTCCTCGTGGAGTGCAATGAGAGGCAGATGGTTAAAAGCTTTGGACTAGTTAACTGGAAGGTTGCAAGATTGAATCCCCGAGCTGACATGGTAAAAAGCTGTCGTTCTGCCCCAGTTAACCCACCGTTCCTAGGCCGTCATTGAAAATAAGAATGTGTTTTTAACTGACTTGCCTAGTTAAATAAAGGTGAAAAAAATGGTGTCCAAAAATACCGATTTCCGATTGTTATGAAAACTTGAAATCGGCCCTAATTAATCGGTCATTCCGATTAATCGGTCGAGATCTAGTGTCATCACTACACTGTCTCGCCACCTTGGCCTGGATGAGGGCAAGGATCTTGGCAGTCTGGCGAAGTATACTTCCAAGCAAGGGCTTTGGGACGGGTATGCAATATGGCAGTCGTGCCAACATATCTCATCAGCCACCTGGTGGAAGAGACTCTGTGGATCTGAGGCTCTTTCCCCTCTTGCCTCCACCATCCTCCAAATCCCACCAACATCAGCCACCTCAGAGCGCAACTGGTCCTTGTCTGGGAACACACACACCAGAGCACACAACAGTCTGACCAATAGAAGGGTTGAGAAATTGGTGGCCATCCGGGAACATTTTGGGCTTTTTGAGCATGACAACGAGCCATCCTCAACAAGGTTGGAAAGTGACAGTGAAGATGAGGCCTCAGTCTGATTTTCAAGAGGTGGACATTGAGGAGGTCCAAGGAGAAGACATGGAAGCCTGAGAGGAAGACAACCAAAGCTTTAGTCTATAAACTATCATTTTACAGATGTATGTTGAAAACGTTTCTGGGAGATGCGATGGATCATTGGGGATCATTCAATATTCCCTTTCTTTTGTTTTTCAGTGAAATCATCCCATGTGAAGAGTCAACTCATTTAATTAAAGTTCAATTCGTAACTGAATTGTTTTTTTGTTTTTTTCTGTTGAACAGATTTGAATCATTTGCAATTGTCTACTTATGATAAGGTAACATGTTTCTGTTTCTATATGATATGGTAAATATATCCAATGCAAAAAACATAATTTAAATGCTATTAATATTAATTTGCATATATTTCTGTTAATTCCCATACATTCCCGATAATTCCCATGGAAAGTTTCCACCTATGAATTTTCCCCAAAATGTGCAACCCTAATCTGTAGTATTCCGGAACCCCTTCCAGCTGAGCTGGTCCACAGTTAGTGTGAGCCTTGTCACAGTGTCAGAGGGTAGCAGAACACACACTTGTGACTGAGTAGAGCAGTGGCCCTTGACGAACTGCTTTACTCAACACAGAGAAAAGGCTGTGTCAGCACCACGGCATGCCGAACACACACACACACACACACACACACACACACTATAAGCTCATTTACACAGGGTGTGTGAGAGTAGCGCTTGGCTGTGTGTGTGTACGTGTAATCGTGATGGCTAACACCTCAGTTTTGCAAATAGCTGTAAATATGTGAGACGAAGCGTGAGAGGATGTGTAGACTACACACAGCAGAGACGATGGAGAAACAGAAAAAGCCAGAAAGAGAGATGAGTAGTCGTTCTGAAGTGCGGCCAAGCCGTTGCCATGGCAACAACAGGGTGGGGGGTGGGTGGGGGGCTACAGGTGGAAACGACAGCTCACCTGAGCCAAACGGGATGAGACGGGCCACTTGTTAAAAATGACCTGGATACGACACCATCACACAGGCAGTGGAGGAATGGAACACAGTGGCTCACATTCTTGATGCTTCCCTTTCAAATACCCGCATGGAATAGCCAAACAGAGTTCTCTCTCCGCTAGCTAGTAGGCTAACCCCTAACAGTGTTCCCTCTCTCCGCTAGCTAGTAGGCTAACCCCTAACAGTGTTCTCTCTCTCCGCTAGCTAGTAGGCTAACCCCTAACAGTGTTCTCTCTCTCCGCTAGCTAGCTAGTAGGCTAACCCCTAACAGTGTGTTCTCTCCGCTAGCTAGTAGGCTAACCCCTAACAGTGTTTCTCTCCGCTAGCTAGTAGGCTAACCCCTAACAGTGTGTTCTCTCCGCTAGCTAGTAGGCTAACCCCTAACAGTGTTCCCTCTCCGCTAGCTAGTAGGCTAACCCCTAACAGTGTTCTCTCTCTCCGCTAGCTAGTAGGCTAACCCCTAACAGTGTTCTCTCTCTCCGCTAGCTAGTAGGCTAACCCCTAACAGTGTTCCCTCTCCGCTAGCTAGTAGGCTAACCCCTAACAGTGTTCCCTCTCCGCTAGCTAGTAGGCTAACCCCTAACAGTGTTCTCTCTCCGCTAGCTAGTAGGCTAACCCCTAACAGTGTTCTCCCTCTCCGCTAGCTAGTAGGCTAACCCCTAACAGTGTTCTCCCTCTCCGCTAGCTAGTAGGCTAACCCCTAACAGTGTTCTCCCTCTCCGCTAGCTAGTAGGCTAACCCCTAACAGTGTTCTCCCTCTCCGCTAGCTAGTAGGCTAACCCCTAACAGTGTTCTCCCTCTCCGCTAGCTAGTAGGCTAACCCCTAACAGTGTTCTCCCTCTCCGCTAGCTAGTAGGCTAACCCCTAACAGTGTTCTCCCTCTCCGCTAGCTAGTAGGCTAACCCCTAACAGTGTTCTCTCTCTCCGCTAGCTAGTAGGCTAACCCCTAACAGTGTGTTCTCTCCGCTAGCTAGTAGGCTAACCCCTAACAGTGTTCCCTCTCCGCTAGCTAGTAGGCTAACCCCTAACAGTGTTCTCTCTCTCCGCTAGCTAGTAGGCTAACCCCTAACAGTGTTCTCTCTCCGCTAGCTAGTAGGCTAACCCCTAACATTCCATTCTACAATCAGTAGAAATAGATAAGGCGTATTTCCATCTATATATAATAGACAGTAACAAAGACACACACCAGTAGTTCCTCTACTGAGTCCCTACCAGGAAGCCTTTCAAAATACTAGAAATAATGGGATATAGAAATATGATTAGGGTTGCAAAGGGTCGGAAACTTTCCGGAAATTTTCCATGGGAAGATAAGCCCTGGAATTTTGCTTAAATTCATCAACAACAAAAAAAGTTAGCTTATAACAGTGAACCTTTTTTGTGGGATACACAAGGCAATTCTACAGAAAGTTTCCACCTCTGAATATTCCCCAAAATGTGCAACCCTAAATATGATGCACAGATAGACTAATGGATGATGAGAGACAGTTAAGTAGCCTACAGTCCTAGTCTCACTGGCCCATGGTACCTTCTCTTTACAGCTGGTGTAGCTTGGCTATACTAGTAGGGTTAGTGATGAGACATAAAGTGAAAGGCTGCCACATCCACAATCTGTGTCCTTTTGCACAGGTAACATTGTTCAAAAGCAGAGAACAGAGCAGAATTGCCTTGATGGCAACACAAGTGGACAACTAATGTCGGCCAGGTTTCCAAGTTGAGGAGAATTTCGTGACACAGCCGTGCAGGGTGACAGGCCAGCACCTCATTCAGTCACACAGCTGCAGGGTGACAGGCCAGCACCTCATTCAGCCACACAGCTGCAGGGTGACAGGCCAGCACCTCGTTCAGCCACACAGCTGCAGGGTGACAGGCCAGCACCTCGTTCAACCACACAGCTGCAGGGTGACAGGCCAGCACCTCGTTCAGCCACACAGCTGCAGGGTGACAGGCCAGCACCTCATTCAGCCACACAGCTGCAGGGTGACAGGCCAGCACCTCATTCAGCCACACAGCTGCAGGGTGACAGGCCAGCACCTCATTCAGCCACACAGCTGCAGGGTGACAGGCCAGCACCTCATTCAGCCACACAGCTGCAGGGTGACAGGCCAGCACCTCATTCAGCCACACAGCTGCAGGGTGACAGGCCAGCACCTCATTCAGCCACACAGCTGCAGGGTGACAGGCCAGCACCTCGTTCAGCCACACAGCTGCAGGGTGACAGGCCAGCACCTCGTTCAACCACACAGCTGCAGGGTGACAGGCCAGCACATCGTTCAGTCACACAGCTGCAAGTTGGCAGTGAATTTGAAAAATGTATAGAATAATTCCACTAAAACTGGCCGGCTAGCATACAGTGCAGAAATATTATTCAAATTCATTTGACACAATATCTTATCACAGCACTGGCAAACCATGGTTGACCAACTCCTTGACCAAAATGGCTGACCTTTATACCCCGTCATAAGAAGGTTCATGTCCAATCTAGTATTCTAATTCCATTGGTCCAAATGACCTAACATGGTAGCACAACAAAAAGTGTGCGCGCATGTGCATGCACGCACACACACACAATTCCACTAGCAGGTGCACACAAAAGACAGCAAGTGATTGGACTGGGACTAGGCGGCAACCTTGCATCTGACAGGTTCACCCTCTAACATTCACAGCAGAGGACGGAGCAGCGGGCACCGACGTCCTCCTCACACACAAATGTATTACCTCCCATAAACGATTTCACCTCATGTGTAGGCCAAGAGAACGGAGGCAGAGCCACGGCTCAGGAGTAGGGAGGGGGAGGGACGGATGGGGGACACGGAGCGTCTTATGTAGGCGCACGCTGCATTTTTATGAATCGCCCTGGAAGAATGCTGACAAAACCAGAGCTGATTGCTTGTTGCTCGTAGAGGAGAGACATCACACCCACAGGAAATGGAAAGCGCTGAGTGTGGCCGCTCAACCCCAGTGAAAGGAGGAGAAAAAGAGATTGGGGGAGGAGAGACAGAGACACTGAGCAGAGGAGCGAGAGAGAGAGACTGAGGAATAAACAGCCTTGTGAAAAATGCACTCTCAACACATTTGGAGGAACTGAAAAGAAGATAAAAACCCTGATCTCAGCAAGGACCGACCAAGGAGCCAATTAGGACAGTTAAAGAAGTTGAACTAGCACGACTAGAGCCATCGCATATATCCCAAATGGCACCCTATTCCCCATGTAGAGCACTACTTTTGACTAGGTCCCATAGGGCTCAGTTCAAAAGGAGTGCACTATATAGGGAATAGGGTGCTATTTGGAACACCACCAGTCCAACCTTCAAAACACCCATCAAGACTGTCTGCTCCTCCCTAAATCTCATCATCTCTGCATCGTATGATCACTTCTGTGACAGGAGTTCCAATAACTAACTGAATAGCTGGTTCTACTCCACGAGCGGGCAGGCTGCCTGAGATGTGCAAGAGGATTTCCTCTGCCTGCACACGTTCCAACAGCGCCTACAGGAATCACAACCACGCTTTGTGGGTTGTTTGGGAATAGCACCTGTACCTGTCCCTTTAGCTGCAATAGGAGCTATTTTGGTAGCTTGGGCCGCTCTCACACCAGAGAGCAGCATGGACACACACTGCACACCCTTGGGTAGGACTGACTGTGCGTCCGTCATGCTATCCATAGGCTAGTCATGTAGAAATGATCTTTTTTTTATTTTAGCTTGAAGTTCAGATTGCAACTTCTCTATTTTGCGCTCTGATGTCTGGGACTTCACAGTGGTATCAAGCATATTAGTCTCTAGTTTGCTGTGTCGCAATTCGCCCCCCGAGTAAAAACACAACAAGCTCTAGAATTTGCTTCTTAAAATTTTTGCCAATATATTGTCTAATCGAATCTAATGTAAGACCATTCTTGACTTTTAGGATCAAATTATTAATATGAGATGTTTGCCATAAGTAAAAATATTAATTCCTTGCATGTTCGTCATCACGTAAGCTACATATTTCGTTACATAAATCTGTGAATCTAATGGAATAAAGTGAAATTTTGTCAAAAATGAAAGCATGTTGTGTTCCTTTGCCTCGCTACCGCAGTAAACAACTATCAAGCAGTGGTCCTGCAGTTGCAGTGCATCCTCACATACTTGACATTCGCTAACCTAGCATGGATCTCAAAGTCACGACTCATCACTGGGTCTCGGATTCACTTTAGATGTCCACACTCACCAAGAATGACATTTGGTAGTTCATTACAGCAGGCTTTTCGCATAGTTTTAGCATCACTGTAAAGCAGATTTTTAAAAATGTATAGCCAGAGCACTGTGTTTCCTAAGCTACAGATCCTGCTAACTTTACAGCAGCAAAGGGAGCATGTTGAAGGAGGAAGGAGATGGAGTCACAGATTAAGGTAGAAAAACATTTGTTCATAATAGTCCATTTACACTAGAGATCGACCGATTAATCGGAATGGCCAATTAATTAGGGCCGATTTCAAGTTTTCATAACAATCGGAAATCGGTATTTTTGGACACCGATTTGGCCTTTTTTTTTTTACCCCTTTATTTAATCTTTATTTAACTAAGCAAATCAGTTAAGAACACATTCTTATTTTCAATGATGGCCTAGGAACGGTGGGTTAACTGCCTCGTTCAGGGGCAGAATGACAGATTTTCAGATTGGGGGATCCAAACTTGCAACCTTACAGTTAACTAGTCCAACGCAATAACGTCATGCCTCTCTCTCGGTGCACTCCACAAGGAGACTGCCTTTTACGCGAATGCAGTAAGCCAAGGTAAGTTGCTAGCTAGTTAAACTTATCTTATAAAAAACAATCAATCATAATCACTAGTTAACTACTCATGGTTGATGATATTACTAGATATTATCTAGCGTGTCCTGCGTTGCATATAATCTGACTGAGCATACAAGCATACAAGTATCGAAGTATCTAAGTATCTGACTGAGCGGTGGTAAGCAGAAGCAGGTGCGTAAACATTCATTTAAACAGCACTTTCGGGCGTTTTGCCAGCAGCTCTTCGTTGTGCGTCAAGCATTGCGCTGTTTATGACTTCAAGCCTATCAACTCCCGAGATGAGGCTGGTGTAACCGAAGTGAAATGGCTGGCTAGTTAGCGCGCGCTAATAGCGTTTCAAACATCACTCACTCTTGAGACTTGGAGTGGTTGTTTCCCTTGGGTAACGCTACTTTGAGGGTGGCTGTTGTCGATGTGTTCCTGGTTCGAGCCCAGGGAGGAGCGAGGAGAGGGACGGAAGCTATACTGGTACACTGGCAATACTAAAGTGCCTATAAGAACATCCAATAGTCAAAGGTTAATGAAATACAAATGGTATAGAGAGAAATAGTTCTATAATTCCTATAATAACTACAACCTAAAACTTCTTACCTGGGAATATTGAAGACTCAGGTTAAAAGGAACCACCGGCTTTCAAATGTTCTCATGTTCTGAGCAAGGAACTTAAACGTTAGCTTTCTTACATAGCACATATTACACTTTTACTTTCTTCTCCAACACTTTGTTTTTGCATTATTTAAACCAAATTGAACACGTTACATTATTTATTTGAGGCTAAATTGATTTTAGTGATGTATTATATAAGTTAAAATAAGTGTTCATTCAGTATTGTTGTAATTGTCATTATTACAAATAAATAAAATAAAAATCGCCCGATTAATCGGTATCAGCTTTTTTGGTCCTCCAATAATCGGTATCGGTGTTGAAAAATCAATCGGTCGACGTCTAATTTACACTACTGCTAATGGGTATATTATATATATTTTATATAAAAAGTGTACAAATATTTTCTAAAATGTATTAGATTAGGGCCATGTTGATAATGTATTAGGGCCATGTTGATAAACCTACAGAGGACAGCGAGTGGTGTGAGGGGGTCGGCCATGTTGATAAACCTACAGAGGACAGCGAGTGGTGTGAGGGGGGTCGGCCATGTTGATATACCTGCAGAGGACAGCGAATGGCGTGAGGGGGTCGGCCATGTTGATAAACCTACAGAGGACAGCGAGTGGTGTAAGGGGGTCGGCCATGTTGATAAACCTACAGAGGACAGTGAGTGGTGTGAGGGGGTCGGCCATGTTGATAAACCTAGGGAGGACAGAGAGTGGCGTGAGGGGGTCGGCCATGTTGATAAACCTAGGGAGGACAGAGAGTGGTGTGAGGGGGTCGGCCATGTTGATAAACCTAGGGAGGACAGAGTGTGGTGAGAGGCGGTCAGCCATGTTGATAAACATACAGAGTACAGAGAGTGGTGTGAGGGGGTCGGCCATATTGATAAACCTGATGAGAAAGAGTCCCAATTCTCTGTCCTTTTTCTAGATGTGTGCACTTGCACACTCCCCGTCATGTATTTAAAAGCATATGATTGGTGTAAGCATTGGCAGGAGTGAGTTTCCACCATTGTTAGGCTAAAACAAGTGTACACTTTGGGAGAAGGGTGGAGAATCGGGACACAGCCATAAATAAAATGTTGATGAGACATGATTGGTCCCCTGTCCATCTGGCATTTAGCCCCATGCCTTTAACGATGTCATCCCTTTGTAGGTGGGGCCTGGTTACAGGGACTCTCCAGGGGTGTGCCGAGGCGGAGCGCCATCAGCTGGGAGAGGGGCTTTGTTCAAGGAGCTATTGGTTACCCTACACAGTATCTAGCCTACACCATGGCGCCCTTGATGAAAATGTATCACTGTCATTCCCTGTGTGTGTGTGTGTGTGTATATATATATATATATACGCACGCGTCGCTCAACACATGTGTGCGCACGTGTGTTATAGTGAGTCAGCTGTATGTATATACAGTATGTTGTGTGTATAACTGTCCATGGAAAAATATATATATATATATATTGGTCGACCGAGAGTTGTCTGTTCTATTAACCAAATCGATTGATAGAAATTGTTAAACATGTTTTGTTCCAAATATAGGCACATTCTGTGTTTTAATCAGATCAACAACAGAATATGCACAGAGCTTGTCTGACGCTTTAAGCGCACTGTTTGATTAAAATCATTAAGACACAAATGACTAGAGGGAGTCCGACTGCAATTGATTTGATTGTGCTCAGACTTGCTGCGCTGTGTTAAAACAAAGAAAAAAGGACAGCGTGTGACTAGCACCCATCGTCTCTCTCCTCCACCCTGCAGCACCACGACAGAACTTCAGTGTTTATCACGATGTTCATGTTGCTGAAGCTGAAACATAATTACAGCCATCTGACTGAAAAGTTCTGTTACCGAAATCCCTCATTTGTTTAAGGAAAAACATTCCCTATTCCCTCAACCCTTGCTCTTTTTACGTGACACACGTATGCATCGCATGCACGTGACCAATAGGGCCTGACCTATAGCATATCATAATCACATCAATAAAGTGTTTATAAACTAACTCCGAACACGTGACAGCAAAATGGGCATCCATTTTGCTGTCACGTGTTCGGAGTTAGTTTATAAAGAGGACGTGACAAAAACTGGAAACGGGAATGTTTACTGGTTGCTTAGGAGATAAAAGGGGAAGTCAGATTTGTGGGATAAATGTGATGAGTTGTGGAAAACACCGGAGATCAAGAACAATAAGGTGAGGAGCCAGCCAAACAGGTGCAGTTAGATTACAATATCATTTATCTGACCATTTGGAACAATGTAAACACTAAATAAATAAGCGTACCAGAGGTTTTTTTGTAAAGCCTTTATGACGGCAAAGACTAAATAACAGTCACATTCATTCGTGAATACAATTTACGAAATGGAACGGGTGATTTATTGTTTAAGCAAATTATTCAAGGGTCGCTTTAACTTTTTTTTGTTACGAAAATGCTTGGATTGCATTTCAAATCATGAATGACTCATATGCTGTGTGATGACATGAACGGATAAATGACTGATACAGTAGCCTATAGAAGGCCTATAAGTTATGGTATTTTGGCCTACAGCTCGATGGTGGTTATACAAGGCTGCTATATTAAGCCTACTAATGATAACATGACTTATCAAGTCAAACTTTATTAGGTCACATACACATGGTTGGCAGATGTTACTGCGACAGCCCGACAGGATGCTCTCAACTGTGCATCTGTAAAAGTTTGTGAGTTTTTTTTACAAGCCAAATTTCTTCAGCCTCTGGGGCCCTGGGACCCCACAAGGGTGCGTTCTCAAATTAATCAACTTCTTTGCTCGCTTAGAGGACAATACAGTGCCACTGACGCAGCCCGCTACCAAAGTCTGTGAGCTCTCCTTCTCCGTGGCCAACGTGAGTAAAACATTTAAACGTGTTAACCCTCGCAAGGCTTCCGGCCCAGACAGCATCCCTAGCCGCGTCCTCAGAGCAAGCGCAAACCAGCTGGCTGGTGTGTTTACGGACATAATCAATCCCTATCACATTCTGCTGTGCCCACATGCTTCAAGATGGCCACCATTGTTCCTGTTCCCAAGAAAGCAAAGGTAACTGAGTTAAATGACTATCGCCCTGTAGAACTCACTTCCGTCATCATGAAGTGCTTTGAGAGACTAGTTAAGGGCCATATCACCTCCACCCTACCTGATACCCTAGACCCACTCCAAGAGGTCCACAGATGACACAATCGCCATCACACTGCCCTATCCCATCTGGACAAGAGGAATACCTATGTAAGAATGCTGTTCATTGACTATAGCTCAACATTCAACACCATAGTACCCTCCAAGCTCATCATTAAGCTCGAGGCCCTGGGTCTCAACCCCACCTTGTGCAACTGGGTCCTGGACTTCCTGATGGGCCACCCCCAGGTAGTGAAGGTAGGAAACAACATCTCCACCCCGCTGATCCTCAACACTGGCGCCCCACAAGGGTGCGTTCTCAGCCCTCTCCTGTACTCCCGGTTCACTCGTGACTGCGTGGCCATGCACGCCTCCAACTCAATCATCAAGTTTGTAGACGACACAATAGTAGTAGGCTTGATTACCAACAACGACGAGACGGCCTACAGGGAGGAGGTGAGGGCCCTCGGAGTGTGGTGTCAGAAAATAACCTCTCACTCAACGTCAACAAAAGAAAGGTGATGATCGTGGACTTCAGGAAACAGCAGAGGGAGCAGCCCCCTATCCACATCGACAGGATAGCAGTGGAGAAGGTGGGAAGTTTTAACCTCTAGTGACACCCCATCCCGTGAACGGGACTGTTGTCATCATCTGACACTAATTAGCATAACGCAACAGACATAAATATTCCTAGAATATATTGCAATTCATGAAAATAACAAATGAAATATATTGAGACACAGCTTAGCCTTTTGTTAATCACCCTGTCATCTCAGATTTTCAAAATATGCTTTACAGCCAAAGCTAGACAAGCATTTGTGTAAGTTTATCGATAGCCTAGCATAGCATTTTGTCCAGCTAGCAGCAGGTAACTTGGTCACGGAAATCAGAAAAGCAATCAAATTAAATCATTTACCTTTGATGAGCTTCGGATGTTTTCACTCACGAGACTCCCAGTTAGATAGCAAATGTTCCTTTTTTCAAAAAAGATTATTTTTGTAGGCGAAATAGCTCCGTTTGTTCTTCACGTTTGGCTGAGAAATCGCCTGGAAATTGCAGTCACGAAAACGTCGAAAAATATTCAAAATTAGCCCCATAATATCGACAGAAACATGGCAAACGTAGTTTATAATCAATCCTCAAGGTGTTTTTCAAATATCTATTCGATAATATATCAACTGGGACTGGTGGCTTCTTAGTAGGATAGAGAGAAACAATGGCCGCATTTGTCTTTTACGCACCAAACACTGAGAGACTTCAGCTGACCACTGACGCAATGTTGACGTTCAGGCTCATTTTTCAAAATAAAAGCCTGAAACTATGTATTGTGACACTAGACACATTAGGGAAGCCATAGAAAAAGTAATCTGGTTGATAGCCCATTCACTGCTCAATAGTCCCTTCCTGTTTTGATTTTTCTCAGGCTTTCGCCTGCAACATCAGTTCTGTTATACTCACAGACAATATTTTTACAGTTTTGGAAACTTTAGAGTGTTTTCTATCCTCAGCTGTCAATTATATGCATATTCTAGCATCTTGTCCTGACAAAATATCCTGTTTACTACGGGAACGTTATTTTTTCCAAAAATGAAAATACTGCCCCCTAGTCACAAAAGGTTAAGTTCCTCGGCGTACACATCACTGACAAACTGAAATGGTCCATCTAGACAGATGTTGCGCCTTCTTCACCACACTAGCGCCTCTTCAACCTCAGGAGGCTGAAGAAATTTGGCTTGTCACTTAAAAACACAAACCTTTACAGATGCAATCGAGAGCACCCTGTCGGGCTGTACCACTACCTGGTACGGCAACTGCACTGCCCTCAACCGCAAGGCTCTCCAGAGGGGAGTGCAGTCTGCACAACGTATCACCGGGGGCAAACTACCTGCCCTCCAGGACACCTACAGCACGATGTCACAGGAAGGCCAAAAAGATCATCAAGGACAACAACCACCCGAGCCACTGCCTGTTCACCGCGCTATCATCCAGAAGGGGAGGTCAGTACAGGTGAATAAAAGCGGGAATCGAGAGACTGAAAAACAGCTTCTATCTCAAGGCCATCAGACTGTTAAACAGCCATCACTAACAGAGTGGCTGCTGCCAACATACAGACTCAAATCTCTTGCAACTTTAATAAATGGATTTAATAAAGCTATCCCTAGTTACTTTAAATAAACACCACTTTAATGTCTACATGTCCTACATTACTCATCTCATATGTATATGCTGTACTCTATACCATCTAATGCATCTGGCCTATGTCGCACGGCCATTGCTCATCCATATATTTATATGTACATATTCTTATTCATCCCTTTACATTTGTGTGTATAAGGTAGTCGTTGTGAATTTGTTAGATATTACTGCGCTGTCTGAACCAGAAGCACAAGCATTTTGCTACACTCACATTAACATCGGCTAACTATGTGTATGTGACCAAAACAATTTGATTTGAATTTCCTAAGGACTAGGTGCGAGGCAGCCCTCTGTTGGCGCCATCTTAAATCATAATGATAATGATAATAATAACAATAAGGAGATGAAGAAAATGGATGGTTATTATTAGAAAATGTTGTTTTTCTGAAAATGTTTAAATAAGTAATACCAGAGGCTAAAAAGTTAGTCTTTATTAGACAATAGCAAAGATTAAAAACAGCCGAATTTGTGAAATAGTTTATCCGACATGTGGTTGTGTGAGGCTTGGTGCTCACAGAATCAGTAGGCTATTAAACAAACACTCAACCAGCCAACAGAAGCAGGATCTGTCTTATTTCTGTAGATATACAATCTATACACAATAACCCCATAATCACAAAGCAAAAACAGGTTTAGAAATGTCTGCACATTTATTAAAAATAAAAACAGAAATACCTTATTTCCAGAAGTATTCAGACCCTTTGATATGAGACTCGAAATTGAGGTCAGGTGCACCCTTTTTTCCATTGATCATCCTTGAGATGTTTCTACAACTTGATTGGAGAACACCTGTGATTGGAAATTATTCGGAAAAGGCACATCTGTGTAGATAAGGTACCACAGTTGACAGTGCATGTCAGAGCAAAAACCAAGCCACAAAGTAATTGTCCGTAGAGCTCCGAGACAGGATTGTGTTGAGGCACAGATCTGGGGAAGGGTACCAAAACATTTCTGCAGCATTGAAGGTCCCCAAAAACACAGTGGCCTCCATCATTCTTAAAATGGAGGAAGTTTGGAATCACCAAGACTCTTCATAGAGCTGGCCACCCGTCCAAACTGAGCAAATCGGGGTAGAAGGGCTTTGGTCAAAGAGGTGACCACAAACCTGATGGTCACTCTGACAGAGCTCCTCTGTAGAGATGGGAGAACCTTCCAGAAGGACAACCATTTCTGCAGCACTCCACCAATCAGGCCATTATGGTAGAGTAGCCAGATGGAAGCCACTCCTCAGTAAAAGACACATGACAGCCCGCTTGGAGTTTGCCAAAAGGCACCTAAAGGACTCTCAGACCATGAGAAACAAGATTATCTAGTTTGATGAAACCAAGATTGAACTCTTTGGCCTGAATGCAAAGCGTCACGTCTGGAGGAAACCTGGCACCGCTCATCACCTGGCCAATACCATCCCTACGGTGAAGCATGGTGGTGGCAGCATCATACTGTGGGAATGTTTTTCAGTGGCAGAGACTTAAAACTAGTCAGGATCAAGGGAAAGATGAACAGAGCAAGGTACAGAGAAATCCTTGATGAAAACCTGCTCCAGAGTGCTCAGGACCTCAGACTGGGGCAAAGGTCCACCTTCCAATGCAGGAGTGGCTTTGGGACAAGTCACTGAATGTTCTTGAGTGGCCCAGCCAGAGCCTGGACTTGAACCCGATCGAACATCTCTGGAAAGACCTGAAAACATCTGTGTAGCGACGCTTCCCATTCAACCTGACAGAACTTGAGGATCTGCAGAGAAGAATGAGACTAACTCACCAAATACAGGTGTGCCAAGCTTGTACCCAAGAATAATCAAGGCTGTATTCGCTGCCAAAGGTGCTTCAACAAAGTACTGAGTAAAGGGTCTGAATACTTATGTAAAAATTTGATATTTCAGTTTAAAATGTTTAATACATTTGCAAAAATGTCTAAAAAACTGTTTTTTTTGTTTGTCATTATGGGTAGTGTATGTAGATTGTTTTTTTTGTCAAAGTCATCAATTTTAGAATAAGGCTATTTGTGTTTCCCCGCTCCTCACTTAACAGCACATGCCTTAACTGTTTTCCTCAACACCAATATGCTGGCTAACTATCATACACATAGCAACATGGTCTAGGAAAAGGCGCCAATTCAACAGCGCACTGAAGTTTCAGAACCGCTGACAGTGACCACTATCCAACGAGGGAGAAAGTGCAGTCGTTATGTTGTTTTACATTTTTGTCTTGAACCATTGTTCATATCTAACCATTTACAATTTCAGTAGCAAATGTCTTAGTGATGGACTGTGCCATCTCCACTTCCTCCACAATGGTTTAGTCCACTCTGACAGGCGTGAATCAGACAGGTGTCTTGTACACCATGAAATTATTATTTTTTGCTTCTGCTCGACTAAAGACTTCTGCTCGACCAACAGCATATAGATCAAACATTAGACTAAATGTGATCAGCCCTAGTTGTGTGTCCATTGAGCAGACACACACCAAGAGACATGCAGGAGGGTCATTCTTCAAGGATACCTCCATCATCTGGACTGCTGGCTCAAAATGGTGGTGCTTGGGATGGGGGGGTTAGGGAGGTGGGGTTGAGGGTTAGGGAGGGAGGTGGGGATCCGGTTGAGAGGTTGGGGGAAAGCCACGTCTTCCACTTGACAGCAGTGTAACAAGATTATCAGGGCTGGAAGAGCAAACAAAAACCTGCGGCAACCCGCTTTGGAATCCAGATTACAGCAGCACCTCCCTCTCTGAATACTAAGCGATACTGAGGGGGACTATCGTAATGGGGGCGCGTGCTTTGTTCAGATGCTGAGAGAAGACGTTATTCGTAATAGGCCTATAGAGACTCAGCCGACGGACTCACCAACACACACACAAAAATATTCACTCCAGAAACATGCACACAGACAAATTGTATTAAAACAAACAGATGACTCACTAAAAACACACAATGCCTGCACACAAACATTACATGCACACCCACCCACCCAATGATTTAGCCTGTCACTGCTGATTCCTGAAAGGAAGCGTGGCGGCGCTAGGCATCGGCAGCTCCCTAATGAAGTGGATAAACTAGGCAGTGGAGGTGCATGCTGATGAAAGACCAACAGCCAGCGCCACAACAGACCAACAGCCAGCGCCACAACAGACCAACAGCCAGCACCACAACAGACCAACAACCAGCACCACAACAGACCAACAACCAGCACCACAACAGACCAACAAACCAACAACCAGCACCACAACAGACCAACAACCAGCGCCACAACAGACCAACAACCAGCGCCACAACAGACCAACAGCCAGCGCCACAACAGACCAACAACCAGCGCCACAACAGACCAACAACCAGCGCCACAACAGACCAACAACCAGCGCCACAACAGACCAACAACCAGCGCCACAACAGACCAACAACCAGCGCCACAACAGACCAACAACCAGCGCCACAACAGACCAACAACCAGCGCCACAACAGACCAACAGACCAGCCAACAACCAGCGCCACAACAGACCAACAACCAGCGCCACAGCAGACCAACAACCAGCGCCACAACAGACCAACAACCAGCACCACAACAGACCAACAGCTAGCACCACAACAGACCAACAGCCAGCGAACGACACAACTACAGAGGCAGTAAAGGTCTGAGAAATGAACAGCTATCTTAAATGATAGGTTCAATAATGATTCTCCTCACCTAGGTAATAAGATCACCTGCTTAAATTCATGCTTGTAGATACTTTAAAAGGTAGACTCATATGACGTAGATGCACAAAGTAAACAGTGGGTCAATTTCAAAAACAAGTAAGAACGTTGAAGCGCAACGCTAAATTTGACCTCTTTTGGTCCAGATGCTTCCACACTGTGTGAGAGCGAAGTCTTGCATCTCACAATATCTATGGTGCTGCTTGTGGCAACGTCATTTCGGTGAGTCTACCTTTAGGATATAATTATCTCACCTGCTTAAATTCATGCTCCACACTGAAGATAAAATTATATTGCACCTGGCAGATTAAAAATCATGCTTCTCCGCATCAAACTTAAATTTAAAATAAATCTCACCTGGACAAAATCATGCATTCAGACAAGATGAAATGATCTCACCCGTTTAAAACCCCTGCTTCTCCAGCATGTGTACACTAGGCCTAGACCATGTGGTCTGCGCCACCACATTACTGGTTTTGTTCCTCCCGTACGTCCTCTAAAGCACTCACACAATGCATCTGCAGGTTACCACAAGCAGCAGGAAGAACAGAGACTATTGCAGCGCGATGCAAGAAGATGCACTCACACAATGTAACGGGTAGTTGACACTATGCTGCAACAAGGTGATAGCTGCCAGACAACAGCAGCAGAGGAGTTTAGCCTCGCGCTTCACGCTCTTAGTTGCTGCAGGAGTCTGTCCGGTACTACTGTTTAGAGAGTCACTGACTTTTCCTTTAAGTATAGTCAACACTACATGCCTGATAAGAAGAGTGCCACCAGTTCCACTCCCTCCCTCCTTTGAAGAAAATTAGAAGATATTCTGACCTAATCATCCCTCCCTTCAGCTGAGTGAAGTCAATTATCAACCAAGCTGCATGTGTCGAGCGCCATTTAACTGCAAATGAAAAATCTGACTCTGCTGGTAGCTCAGGAAGAGTTACCAGGAGTCTGGCTCAATTTATGCATATAGGAAAGAAAGAGAAAGAGGGGGAGGGAGGGAGAGAGAGAGAGCTGTTATTCAGAGCGTGAAATAAGAGTGACAAAAGAGAGAGGGTAAATCGTTCAGCGGCTTTCAAAGGGAAAATGTGTGAGGCGCTATCAATGGTGGGAAAACATTAAGCCAACACCTTTTCCCATTAAGAGGTTGGAGTGATGAAGAGACATTTCCTAACATAACCAGAAATTGTTTGCTGAAATGAGGATGGCACCTTTTACAAGGACTGTCCCTGTAGTAGTGGGCCCTTGTATAATGATGATATGTCACCTATGCTGCCCTGCTTTCCCATGGGATAGATGAGTGGTTGATTGCAGAGAATTCAAGGGGACATTCTTCCTATTGCCTCTGAAGATCTAAATGACTTCTAGAACCTGAGCTCGTAGTTGTTTATAAAGCGTCTCAGAGTAAGTTCTGCTGATCTAGGATCAGGTCCATTCCAGTCCTTGACCAATGTAGGCTAATCTTATTCATCATGATGTACAAGGCAAAACTGATCCGAGAACAGCATTCTTACATGGAACCCAAACCGGCTGTGTGCCCTACACCAAACACGATAACGACACGCAGGTTAAAATATCAAAACAAACTCTGAACCAATTACATTAATTTGGGGACAGGTCAAAAAGCATTAAACATTTATGGCAATTTAGCTTGCACTTGCTAGCTAATTTGTCCTGTTGCTAGCTAATTTGTCCTGTTTAGCTAGCTTGCGGTTGCTAGTTAATTTGCCCTATTTAGCTAGCTTGCTGTTGCTAGCTAATTTGTCCTGGGATATAAACATTAGGTTGTTATTTTACCTGAAATGCACAAGGTCCTCTACTCCCGACAATTAATCCACATGTAAAAACGGTCAACCGAATCGTTTCTAGTCATCTCTCCTCCTTCCAGGCTTTTTCATCATTTAACTTATATGGTGATTGGCATCTAAACTTTCATAGTATCACCAGAACACCCGGCAACGGTTCGTCTTTCAACCAATGAGGAGATGGCACGTGGGCACCTGCTTCTATAAACCAATGAGGAGATGGCACGTGGGCACCTGCTTCTATAAACCAATGAGGAGATGGCACGTGGGCACCTGCTTCTATAAACCAATGAGGAGATGGCACATGGGCACCTGCTTCTATAAACCAATGAGGAGATGGCACGTGGGCACCTGCTTCTATAAACCAATGAGGAGATGGCACGTGGGCACCTGCTTCTATAAACCAATGAGGAGATGGCACGTGGGCACCTGCTTCTATAAACCAATGAGGAGATGGCACGTGGGCACCTGCTTCTATAAACCAATGAGGAGATGGCACGTGGGCACCTGCTTCTATAAACCAATGAGGAGATGGCACTATAAAACCAATGAGGAGATGGCACGTGGGCACCTGCTTCTATAAACCAATGAGGAGATGGCACGTGGGCACCTGCTTCTATAAACCAATGAGGAGATGGCACGTGGGCACCTGCTTCTATAAACCAATGAGGAGATGGCACGTGGGCACCTGCTTCTATAAACCAATGAGGAGATGGCACGTGGGCACCTGCTTCTATAAACCAATGAGGAGATGGCACGTGGGCATCTGCTTCTATAAACCAATGAGGAGATGGCACGTGGGCACCTGCTTCTATAAACCAATGAGGAGATGGCACGTGGGCACCTGCTTCTATAAACCAATGAGGAGATGGGAGAGGCAGGACTTGCAGCGCGATCTGCATCAGAGATAGGAATTACTTCTATTTTAGCCCTTGGCAACGCAGACGCTCGTTGACGCACACGGGCAGTCAGCCTATCAGTCTGAGCGACTTTATGAATACAGTCTCTGGAGTCCATCAGGCATGAGGCTCACGTGAGTGGGCGAGGATAGACATTTCAGAATCATAGCCGAGATCTAATCTGATTCCCAAGAAGACTGTTTAATATAAGATTTATTTGGATAGCTCTCAAAAGTCTGTCAGAGTTGGGGCCTGTGGTGTAGACTAATGTGTCCCAAATGGCCCTCTATTCCCTATATAGTGCACTATTTTTGACCAGAACCCTATGCAGGGAATTGGGTTCCATTAGGGATGAACCCCATGATTACTAGAAACTGAGAACACGTCATCACACTTCAAATTGAGGAATAAGAAACGTTTCTCCACCTGAAAGAGGAACGACTGAGTCTTGACATACAGAACAAACCTTATCTAGAGTAAAAAGACTTCCTGTGTGCTGGTTGTTGCCATAGATTAAGAAATACTCCACATGTTCTTAAGTTGTAAAGCTTTAAAACATAGGATCTGCTGTTTTAGCAGAATCAACATGTAGAACGGTTGGAAAAGTAACAAAAAGTCAGCCGATATTCTTGTCAGAGGCACTTGGTTGCAATCTGCTGTCCATCATTCAGTGTTGTACTTTAGGCCTACACCCAAGCTACACCACAGATTAGGCCTAGACAACATTTTTGTGTGAGGAAGTTCTGTCAGTTGTTCAGCATATATGTTGAAAGAAAATTGGAAAGCAATTTCAGCACACTCTTAGTACCTGTGATTTGGTGTTTTCTAAAATAAGCCAAACTTGGCTAGGCTTGTTTCCAAGTTGAATACAGTGCCGTTGTGGTCTATTGAATCGATATTGTGTCGAGAGCTGCAGTGGGACTCGGAGGAGAGCGAGGACTTCATTGGCCTTCAACGCTCTATCTGCCCGGAGGACTTGATTAAAAGGGAATCGCTCTTGATACATCAGCAGCCATAGCCTAACGCTGGCAGAGGGAGGCAGGGAGAATTGCAGGCAGCCCACACACACTCACTGGTGAAATGTTTCAATCCATGAACTACCATTACTGGATCCTATATGTATTACTGACCTTAGGACTACAATAGAATACAACTGTATTGTCCATATTGAACAACGGAAATGTGTCCAGTTTGTCTACATGAGAGTAGGCTTCTCTGGAACAGGAACAGGTCAGTCTTTTGTAGTTAATTGTCTCTGTATGGTTAACAGCTCATCAGTGTCGTCACAGTAAGCAAACAGAAAGCTAGGCCTACTCTGTCTGTCCAATCCACTGCTGCTTTGGTAGACTCGTTAAACAAGAAGACAATGTCGGCTATCACTGTAATGTTATGCTACAAAAATCAACTATATTTGTAGGGTTTTCAGTGATTTAGTGGACCATCAGACAACTGACTGAATTGAAAACAATTGTCTCATCATGTAGATAGTAACCTATGTACTACGCGCATACACAGGTGGAAAAAGTACTCAATTGTTATACTTGAGTAAAAGCAAAGATACCTTCATAGAAAATGACTCAAGTAAAAGTAACCCAGAAAAATACTACTTCAGTAAAAAAGTATCTGGTTTTAAATGTACTTAAGTACAGTGGTGGGAAAGTACACAATTGTCATACTTGAGTAAAAGTTGCTTTTATAAATGCATTACATCAAATTCCTTTTTATTTTGCAAACAAGACGGCATAATTCTTACATATATATATTTTATTTTTAGACAGACTGGGGCACACTCCAGCATCATTTAGAAACACAGTTTTTGTGTTTATTGAGTGCGACAGATCATAGGCAGTGGGAATGACAATGCATTATTTTGATTGGTGCATGAATTGAACAATAATTCTGTCCTGTCTGAGCATTCTAAATGTAACGAGTACTTTTTGGTGTCAGGGAAAATGTATGGAGTAAAAAGTACATTATTTTCTTTAGGAATGTAGTGATGTAAAAGTATATCAAAAATATAAATAGTAAAGTACAGACACCCAAAAAAACTACTTAAGTAGTACTTTAAAGTATTTTTACACCACTGTACACACACACACACAAGGCTAAACGTCAGCATTCATAATAAGTGTACAAACTCTGGTTCAGAGTGGTTGATGTTCATGTAAATGAAGCACAGGTTTTTCATATGGTACAAGTAACATTGACAAGTAAAATATTGGAAAAGTAACATTGACAAAACCTCATTTGATGTCACAGATGTTGCCTACTTAAAACAGGTCAACCAAGTAAAGCACATGAAAGTAAAAATGACAACGCTTTGCCTGCTGTGCCTGGAGGATGAAAGAACAAAGTGCTACTTTTTCACAAGTCCAGAGAGGTAGCCTATATCGCAACACTCAGCAATCATAATAATCCCCTTCCGACGACGCCTTGCAAAGAGTTTCATCACCAACAGCCCCTCCTTCCATTAAACAGAAAACCCTATATTCTCTCCCGATGTAGCTACAGCAGCACTTCTGATTTCTGTCTCCCCATGTAGATACAGCAGCACTTCTGATTTCTGTTTCCCCATGTAGCTACAGCAGCACTTCTGATTTCTGTTTCCCCATGTAGCTACAGCAGCACTTCTGATTTCTGTTTCCCCATGTAGCTACAGCAGCACTTCTGATTTCTGTTTCCCCATGTAGCTACAGCAGCACTTCTGATTTCTGTTTCCCCATGTAGCTACAGCAGCTCTTCTGTTTCCCCATGTAGCTACAGCAGCTCTTCTGTTTCCCCATGTAGCTACAGCAGCTCTTCTGTTTTCTGTTTCCCCATGTAGCTACAGCAGCACTTCTGTTTTCTGTTTCCCCATGTAGCTACAGCAGCTCTTCTGTTTCCCCATGTAGTTACAGCAGCACTTCTGTTTCCCCATGTAGCTACAGCAGCACTTCTGTTTCCCCATGTAGCTACAGCAGCACTTCTGTTTCCCCATGTAGATACAGCAGCACTTCTATTTTCCATTTCCCCATGTAGTGAAAGCAGCACTTCCGTTTCCCCATGTAGTGAAAGCAGCACTTCCGTTTCCCCATGTAGTGAAAGCAGCACTTCCATTTCCCCATGTAGTGAAAGCAGCACTTCCGTTTCCCCATGTAGTGAAAGCAGCACTTCCGTTTCCCCATGTAGTGAAAGCAGCACTTCTGCAGACAAGAAACCCCAAAACACATGCTGTGTATTTCCAAAGGGAAATTAATTTCTCCTGATTAGGTATAACTAACTAACTACTGTGTTGCGTCAGCCATACAATACATAGGCATTTGCAGAGGTGTTGGTTCATTGTCTGTGACGATGTGCAGCAGTGGATTCTTGCCCAGTGGTTCATCACGTGGGCTGGGCTGGTCGGCCTGTCCCAAACATTGCCAATCGGTGTTGCTGTCAGTAATAGCCCTCAGACGATGGTGCCGACCCAAACCGTACCGACTAGGATGGAGTATCAAAGGTGGTCCTTTCCAGCACATTGCCAGCAACTACAATGGATGTAGCCATAACCAGGCCAGCTCCACTTGGCTCAGTAGAGTGAAATGGGCTTTACAGTCCAGTAGCTGTGTGCACCATCCAGCCACATTCACCTCTAACAGTGGCCAGCCTTGTTTTATATTGGCCACCTCTAGAAGGGCCATAAATCTCTGAGCTGATCTCACCACACCACCCCAATCTCATCCTGCCTGCCACCTGCTGTGGCGCTATACAAGGCCCCCTCATCTGTTCTCGTTACCTGCTGTGGCGGGACGGGAGACAGGAATTGAGCTTTATTGCAAATCTGGGTCTCTGACATGGGGCTGTAGCTATCTGCGCAGTATGTCGACCCAAACACGCTTTGCTTGCCTGCACCAACGAGGATGATGAAATAACTTGGAAATCGGAGCAAGAGGGAAACTTCAGAGACTCTACGCAGATCCTATCTGTGTACCCCTCCTCGCCCATTTAGGCTACTCAACAGTTTCCAAGGTGACTGGGAAGTAGAGCTGGACGATATATCGAATGAATGTTTTTGTGAGATATTACAAATGCCTGCATCGCACTAATCATTTTAAAAAATAAAAATGTATGAGCGTTTATGTCAGCATGTTGTCTTTTTGGTCTCGTCTCCTTCTCGCCAACTGTGCTGTGCACCTAACCATTTACACCAGAGATCTGTATATAATGATGAGATGCTCATGTCTCCGTCTATAACAATGGGAGTCGTTGTCCCAAAGACACGAAAGCAGGTGACAAGCTCAGGTCCAAAATAAGCCCATAGAAACGTATTGGCCTTATTTGACAGATTTTGGCGAGTGAAACTTCTCGCGTCACTTCTTCCTCTCTGTTTATACACACACACACACACAC
Source organism: Oncorhynchus tshawytscha (assembly GCF_018296145.1). Classification (NCBI taxonomy): domain Eukaryota; kingdom Metazoa; phylum Chordata; class Actinopteri; order Salmoniformes; family Salmonidae; genus Oncorhynchus; species Oncorhynchus tshawytscha. Next base: position 72,591 of record NW_024609030.1, on the reverse strand, counting down.
ACAAAAACCGCTCCCCCTACACTCACAACAACAAAGATGAGAGATCACTTATTCCTCTCTGACAAGAGGTTTCAACTTGCCATTTGGTCCAACAAAATGTGTCATAGGGATACCGAAACAAATTGAGACATTATTTTATTGTAATAGAGGAGAAGTTGACCTTTCTAATGATGCCCTTTTTACATCTCAACTACTCAAATTGCACACAAGGCAGACACCAGTAAAACAGGAATGGATGAACATTGATTCTGGAAAACTAATGGTCAGTTTGTCACGTGGAACCGCTAGCAGCATCTTAGCCAGACCGTTATACTAGCTGTCTAGTCTGTTTATAATACCACGTACCCCTAGCAGCATCTTAGCCAGACCGTTATACTCGCTGTCTAGTCTGTTTATAAAACCACGTACCCCTAACAGCATCTTAGCCAGACTGTTAACTCGCTGCCTTGTCTGTTTTATAAAATGTGCAATAAGCTTAAAAACACAATTATATAAGGAATTGGCAACTCCTTCTCATTCTGAGAAACAAGGTAGGTCACATGATTCAACATCTGAACAAAGTGGCCAGGCTAGCATGCTGTTCAAACAGTTGGAGACGGACAGAAGGGTGTGTTCATAACTGTTCTGCCTTGTTAGCTAGCAAATAGATCCAAGTTGGCTAAACTTGAAATATAAAGATTAGCTGGCTACTCCACTAGCACTTGGGCTTGTTTATGAGACCTGTGTTAATGTTCTAATGCCTGCTACTAGTTAGTCATTATTAGTGAATATGCATTATGCATAGTTCTGGTTTTAAAAAAAGATGTAACAAAAATGGCATTTTCATTGACGGACTTGAAATCCAGACAAGTGATTATTGCAAAAAAGCAAGTTAAACTATTTTGATAAAATAATACAATTATTAGTGGATCTTATGGTGGTGGAAGAATTATATTTTGCCTAGGTATAATTTCACAAGCCCTACATTTATTTGATTATTTCTGACTGTTTTAAAATGCTGTGTATTTGGCCTTTAAATTGTAAAACAAAGCTTAGAGAATTTTATCAATATCGATGTGATTTGTCCACAAGTTTGAAAAATAAAAAAATAGATGATTTTTAGACCAAACCGCCCAGCCCTACTGAGAAGTAAGTAAGTAACTCAGCCTCTGAGCAACAAAAAAGGCAAAAGCATATTTTCACTGCCCACCACTAAAATAGTACCATGGCACTTATAGTAAAAGCTATTCAAAGTGCACCATTAAGAGTTGCTGGCAACCAATCAAAAAACAGCTACATGTAACACAAATTAACCACCATTACCTAAAATAAGGACATCAGTATTAGATTAGCCTATATGCCACCAAATCATCCCATGTACATCTCATGTCCAAAGCATATTGGCTAACATTATTCAAGCAACATAAAAACCCAATACAGCAGTGATTGACAGTGCTGGATTATATTTTCTGAAACAAAAGGCATTCACTACAGAACGGCGGGTTTAATCGAAATGTGACCCAGTTTAACATTACTTGACATGGCGAATAGCAAAACGGGTTTCTTTATGTATGAAATACATTTTGGTCAATATAATAGATACAGGATATAGCACACAAAGAAATCCTATTAAAATACATTTTTAAATAGTATTCTTAAAATACTCGATTTTAGAATTGTATGATAGCACACTTGACTGCTTGCTGATGGATCCTAAAGAGAACCTTGCAATACAGAAAGCTGATCCATTTCTCCTCATCAGAAATGCATTGCAGCCAGAGAACAAGGCAAATTTAATGATTTATGCTCATCCCCATCATTCCACGAGCAACAAGAGGACTGCAAAATCAACACTTGACCATTTCACTACACATAATCTCTAGGATAACGACAGACGGCTCGCTGATAAATATCATCCATCCTTATCCGCCCAGACCTTTGTCCGCTGGTGGGGCCATGTTTCGGGTGGTTTCCTTCTCAGACGTCCAAATACATAATTGTGATGATTCAGCAACGTGATAAAAATTCCTAGATGGCATTTATCTACGAACATCAAACGAAACGTACAATGTGTAAGGTTAGCTATCCTGGTGTGTAAACACTGAACATTGACAGCGAAGGCTTGATAAGACATCGCGGGTGGTGACAACGTAACAACTGGCTAAATGACTTCGGCAGGTGAACCAGTTTGCTAACCTCTACCGCCATCGAACACGATTGGAAATGCTAAGCAATCGACTGTTGAGCAATGCAAACTTGCATCTATCAAATCACCAAACTGTGCACATATATACATTGTATCACAAAATACTGTCGAGCCCGTTTTATCGTGCTGATTTATGTCACAAATGAAGCCACCAACCTGATCGCGCTCCGACAACCGTTGCTTCGGCTCGCGCTTCCCTCAGCTCTGCAAGGCACGCTCGCACAGATATGAAGCAGCAGGTTTGAACAGCTCCAGACCTAGTTATAGTATGTGCATGACTAGGCAAACTACAAGAAGCTCAATAAGCAGTTGGATTGCAGGATATCCATTTAGCAGAAGCCACCTATATCTGGTTACACTTTTTTTTCTCGACAACCCTCAAGCTGTCACTACTACACTACACCACTGCTTGCGCGTGACTAAATACCAGTATCTGTGTAGTAGCCTACAGACTCCCGCCTGCTGAACAAGCAAGGGAATCCCCATACTCAGCTAGTTAGGAATTACAAGATACGCTTTTTTTTTATTCAAAAAAAATATGTAACATGTTCATCTAATTACAAAACATGTCATCATTCACACACAGAGGCTAACAAGAGTTGAGACGTATACTAGAATAAATGACTTGATATTGCGCTGAGCTCAGCCAGCTGCTGGACACCTGAGAAATGAGTTTACTGGCTGGCTGGCTACAGCATAGAAGACACGCATTGGGCAAGCAAAGCTCAGCATATCGGAGGTAATGGCATGCACGCACACTCAGCATAACAACACGTTTCGCTTTTCAACTCACCAAACTTGATGTTTTTCTATAGTTCTCTATTGTCCTCTATTGTGTAATAAAAAGGTCAATTTGAACGTAGCTACTACAATTGTGACTGCCAGACAAGCATGCGTTGTAAATCCCGCTCGTCTCTCCTTGTTGATTCCTTTCTCTACATTCCCTTGTATCGCGAGCCAGACGTCATGTTTGGTCACGTGGGTTCATTCATGAAGTATCAACAGAAGGACACCAAAAATCATATTTTCATGTGTGCAATCTCTTGCATAATGTTGCAACGCATCTGTAAAAAAAAAAAAATGTTTTTAAAAAAGAGCTTGTTCTAACGCAATATAGTTGATTTTGCAAATATGGACACTTTTGGATGTTAAATGTTTTTGAAAATAAAACTGATTGAAACTGCTTTTAATCTATCTGATTTGTTTTCTTTACTATGTCCGCAAACAAGATCTAATAGTGGCTGAGACCATACTATTTAAGAATATAAAGATTTGTATCGGTTTCCCCAAATACCTGAGTTACAACGTCATAAAATGTGCTATTTTAGTTGTAAAGGAAATTACCAAAATTGTGCCATAATACAGTTGAAGTCAGAAGTTTACATACACCTTAGCCAAATACATTTAAACCCAGTTTTTCACAATTCCTGACATTTAATCATAGTAAAAATTCCCTGTCTTAGGTCAGTTAGAATCACCACTTTAAGAATGTGACATGTCAGAATAATAGTAGAGAGAATGATTTATCTCAGCTTTTATTTCTTTCATCACATTCCCAGTGGGTCAGAAGTTTACATTCACTCAATTAGTATTTGTTGGCATAGCCTTTAAATTGTTTACCTTGAGTCAAATATTTCAGGTAGCCTTCCACAAGCTTCCCATAATAAGTTGGGTGAATTTTGGCCCATTCCTCCTGACAGAGCTGGTGTAACTGAGTCAGGTTTGTAGGCCTCCTTGCTCGCACACACTTTTTCAGTTCTGCCCACAAATATTCTATAGGATTGAGTTCAGGGCTTTGTGATGGCCACTCCAATACCTTGACTTTGCTGTCCTTATTAAGCCATTTTGCCACAACTTTGGAAGTATGCTCGGGGTAACTGTACATTTGCGACCAAGCTTTAACTTCCTGACTGATGTCTTGCTTCAATATATCCACATAATTTTCCTTTGTCATGATGCCATCTATTTTGTGAAGTGCATCAGTCCCTTCTGCAGCAAAGCATCCCAACAACATGATGCTGCCACCCCCGTGCTTCTCGGTTGGGATGGGGTTCTTCGGCTTGCAAGCCTCCCCCTTTATCCTCCAAACATAACGATGGCCATTATGGCCAAACAGTTCTATTTTTGTTTCATCGGACCAGAGGACATTTCTCCAAAAAGTACGATCTTTGTCCCCATGTGCAGTTGCAAACCGTAGTCTGGCTTTTTTATGGCGGTTTTGGAGCAGTGGCTTCTTCCTTGCTGAGCGGCCTTTCAGGTTATGTCGATATAGGACTCATTTTACTGTGTATATAGATACTTTTGTACCTGTTTCCTCCAGCATCTTCACAAGGTCTTTTGCTGTTGTTCTGGGATTTATTTGCACTTTTCGCACCAAAGAACATTCATCTCTAGGAGACAGAACATGTCTCCTTCCTGAGTGGTATGACAGCTGCGTGGTCCCATGGTGTTTATACTTGCGTACTATTGTTTGTACAAATGAATGTGGTACCTTCAAGTGTTTGGAAATTGCTCCCAAGGATGAACCAGACTTGTGGAGGTCTCAATTTTTTTCTGAGGTCTTGGCTGACTTTTTTTTGATTTTCCCATGATGTCAAGTAAAGAGGCACTGAGTTTGAAGGTAGGCCTTGAAATACATCCACAGGTGTATATCAACTCTAGAGCTCTGTCAGTGACCAATCGGGTTCTTGGTCACCTCCCTGACCAAGGCCCTTTTCCCCCGATTGTTCAGTTTGGCCAGGCAGCCAGCTCTAAAAAGAGTCTTGGTGGTTCCAAACCTTTTCATTTTAAGGATGATGGAGGCTACTGTGTTCTTGTGGACTGTCAATGATGCAGAATGGTTTTGGTACCCTTCCCCAGATCTGTGCCTCAACACAAATCTGTCTCAGCACTCAACAGACAATTCCTTCAACCTCACGGCTTGGTTTTTGCTCTGACTTGCACTGTCAACTGTGGGATATAGACACACGTGTGTACCTTTCCAAATCATGTCCAATCAATTGAATTTACCACAGGTGGACTCCAATCAAGTTGTAGGACCGTCTCAAGGATAATCAATGGAAACAGGATGCACCTGAGCTCAATTTCAAGTCTCATAGCAAAGGGTCTGAATACCTACATAAATAAGGTATTTCTGTATTTTATTTATTTGCAAAAATGTCTAAAAACTGTTTTTCACTTTGTCATTGTGGGGTAGTGTGTAGATTGCTGAGATGTTTTTATTTTTAAATCCATTATAGAAAGCAGTAATGTAACAAAATGTGGAAAAGGGGTCAGAATACTTTCCGAAGGCACTGTATATAGTTTCCATTTATTTAACTCTTTTTTTTTTTAAACAGGTGCATTAAATATTTTCTAATTATCAAGACTTTTGTAAGTGTAATGCATAGTAGAATGTCAAAAGCCTGGGTGTGAGACAGGACAAAAACAGTGCAAAACAGTGAATTCCAGACATTAAATGCTTTATAAAATAAAGAATATTGAAAGCTGAAAGAAAAAGTTTAGGTTATATTCTCGATGTGAAAATTAACATTTTATCTTAATCTAACCCGGAGACACAAAAAGGCCAGTATTTGCAAAATCACCCATACATGCATACAGGCTACAGAACGATAGTTTAAATAATTTAATTAATCATGAAAGTTTTGGAAATAACATTTAATAAAACAGATCTAGACTTTACACATTTTGTTCACAAAATATATAAACTCTTACACGTTCAGCATATTCATGTATTTCACTTTGTATTGGCCTAATACCACTTCCACCTTGTAAACAGTAATATGCCAGTCAAATATGTAAAAGGACTGAACGTAAAATGTCTTATGTAAAATACTATAGTCTACCTACTGTGTATGTGTAACAATGATTGCTACCACCTTGAACAAGTCTCTCACACAAAGGAGATGTGTTTGTGTGTAGCAAGTCTATCTTGCAAAAGAGATTCATCTACACTGAACAGAAATATAAAAGCAGCATGTAAAGTGTTCCATGAACTGAAAAAAAAATAAAAAATCACAGAAATGCTCCATATGCACAAAAATGCTTCTCTCTCAAATGTTGTGCAAATATTTGTTTACATCACTGTTAGTGAGCATTTCTCCTTTGCCAAGGTAATCCCTCCACCTGACAGGTGTGACATATCAAGAAGCTGATTAAACAGCATGATCGTTATACAGGTGTACCTTGTGCTGGGGACAAAAGGCCATGTAGTTGTCACAACACAATGCCAGAGGTTTCAAGTTTGAGAGAGCTGCAAATTGGTATGCTGACTGCAGGAATCTGCACCAGAGCTGTTGCCAGAGAATTTAATGTTAATTTCTCTCTGTCGTTTTAGATAATTTGGCAGTACATCCAACCTGCCTCACAACTGCAGACCATGTGTATGGCGTCATGTGGGCGAGTAGCTTGCTGATGTCATCATTGTGAACAGTGCCCCATGGTGGCAACCCTGGTTATGGTATGGGTAGGCATAAACTACAAACAAAATAGCATTTTATCGATGGCAATTTGAACAAACAAAAATACCATGAGATCCTGAGGCCCATTTTTTATTAAGGCATCTTTGTCAAACAGATGCATATCTGTATTCCCAAGTCATTTAAAGTCCATAGATTACGGCCTAATGAATTTATTTTAATTGAATGATTTCCTCATATGAACTGTAACTCTAAAATCTTTGAAATTGTTGCATGTTCCGTTCATATTTTTGTTCAGTATAGATAGAAGTCTATATGTGTGTAACTTTTGTAACATTAATGACTCCCATCTTGAACAAGTCTATTTTAAAGAAGATATACATCAACAAGACAAACCTGGATAAAGAAAAGTTCAATAGGATTCCCATTTTGTTGTGGTTTCCACGTGTGTCTAAACAGTGTTGCTCCTTCTACAAACTCCCTCAGTCAGGATAAAATGATTAACATACTAAAGCTGTAATATAATCTCTCAATCAAGCAAAGAAAATAGCCAGAAAATGAAGAGATAAACAACAATAGAAAACAAGGACCTTTGCTGTTTAGCAACAGACCAAAATAGTTCCAGTAAGACTGTACATAATGTAGGACCTAACAATCTGTGTAACGGAACATATAGGCACACATTCTATGAAACAGAAGCTATAGATAGCTAAGCACATAAGACAGCCAACTTCACATCTGTCTCTGTGTTTCTACTGAAAGGGAGTGGGCGGCAGGTAACCTAGAGGTTAAGTACGTTCCAACAGTAACCGATAGATACCTGGTTCAAGTCCCGAGCCGACTAGGTGAAAAATCTGTTCACATGCCCTTGAGCAAGGCACTTGACCATAATTGCTCCTGTAAGTCGCTCTGGATAAGAGCATCTGCTAAATGGCTAAAATGTAAAGGAATTGTGACCTGTTGCTCATCACCATGTTGGTCCATCTTAACTGTCTATGTTCGTCTTCTTCCCCCGGTCACCTCCTACCGCTTTTCTCCTTCATCTGCACTGATATGACAACACTGGACAGGTGAAAGCCATAATATCTATTAGGAACTTGCTTTTACCTGTCCAGATGTTTCTAGTCAGTGAACATGGAAGGAGAGCAGGAGAAGTGTCCCTTCACCCTACATCCTCTATTGCTGCTTTAAGTTTATCCTCACATTTATGAAGCTGTCATTTATGCCCCTCCTCTCAGCTGGCATGCTATAACCATAACAAACATTTTAGGGTTGAAATAATATGTTCAGCGGCGTTTCATTCTTTTGAGGGTCTCTTCCTGGGGCGTATCACTAGGAAGCAAAAAGACCGAAACAGGGAGGAACTACCTGAACTTGTTTTTGCTGCAAAATGTTTTGATATGGTCTGCAATACACAAATGAATTCACCACTGTTCTGTGATCAGAGCCACTCAGTTCAATTACTTCTTATGCCTGGGGTTGCTGCTGTTGAACAGGCTGATCCCAGATCCCGTCCGGACGCCCACCCCTGTTCCCACCCCTGGCTGCTGCAGAACCTTGTCCAGCGTAGTCTTCTTGATGGCCGCAGGAGAGATCTTCTCCTGGTCAGCCAAGAACTGGAGCTCCCTGATTGAAAGAAACAAAATAAATGTACACTACCTTTTACTCTTAACAGATCCCGAGTGACCTCAAGTCAAATATTCACACACTGACACTCCCGTTTGAGCCACATAATTTAAAAGAGATGGGACTTTTCTCATGGAGTGTGTCTACTATCTGTTAGTTACAAAAAGTTCAGACATATGCATCTAGCACCCTCTGCTGTCTAAACAATAGCATCCAGCCATACAACAGAGCACTATGATACAGACATTCAACACAAACATTCAAATGATTATTATTTTTACACAAAACATATGTCTGGTTCCCTGAACCCAGATTTAGACCAGTCCTAGACTAAAAGCACACTCAATGGAGAATCTCCAATAAAAGTGCTTGTAGGTTGGTTGAATCTGGGTTGGGGAAACCCAACCCATAGCCTAGCTGACATAGTGCTACATCAGTCTTATGTGGTTATATCAAAAAGCTACATTTTGTTAAATGCCATGTCCAGAGACCTACTGGCCTCACCATACCACCAGCCAGGGCTTATCCACAAAGATCCAACATATTGAATGTTGCAGATAGAAATGTAACACAGACTTGACATGGTTGTTTATTCTTCACGACAGGGGATCATGTCTACTCTACCACGCAGATTTCTATCTGCACATTCCAGTTTGATTTCCAGGACACAGACTTAGCCTAGTCCTCGACTAAAAAGCATTTTCTATGGAAATTTTCCATTGGAAGTGCTTTTTAGTCCAGGAAACTGTCCCTCTGTAAAGTGGTGCCCAGCCTACCTGGTCCTAATGCAGGAGGCCTCCACAGCGTTGATGAGCAGGGCGCGGAAGCCCCCACTCTCCATGACGTGCAGGGCGTGAATGGTGGCGCCCCCTGGGGAGCAAACGTTGTCCTTCAGCTGGCCAGGGTGCTGCTCCGAGTCCAACAGCATTTTGGCTGCTCCCTATGGGGAAGACAAAAGAGACATGAACATACTGTGGTGAATTTGGGCGTAGCCTCGACCGGGGAACTGGAACCCGGGTCCCTGTGAGCGACAGTAACACATCTTAACTGTTACACCAAGAGATCCAAACCCATTGACGAGGTTGCTAGGTATACCAAGGTTGCTTCAATATGGTACACTCTACAGTCAAGCAAACATTTGCAAGGCTCATGGTTATAAGATGTCAAACTCAAGAGAAGAACTCTCCACATTTTTGCTCAGATGCAATAGATTTCTTTCAAGATGTTTCCAGATCAAAATCTGATGTATAATAAAGAAAACATTCACAAGCAGTCCTCAAAAGAGATTTCTGACTGATTATATTCAGGGCTTGCCTGATTGTTAGTCTCTGTTCAGCATTTACATTCCCCTCATTGTACTCTGTGTCATTTGCCAAAGATAGCTGTGGGCATTATCAAATCAGGATCAAATCCCCTGATCTCCTCAAGCGCATTAATGATAGAATGTTCATATTTGAAGAAAGACCAGTCTCTTTGGCAAATGACAATGTGTACAAGGAGTGTAATGTTACAGAGACTGGTATCAAGACTAATTCAGGACTAGACGTTCATAGAGAATGCATGTAGATTATGTTCTCACCAGCAGGGCCTGTGCTCCAAGCCGTATAGCCAGTCTCCTGGGCAGACCCATTTTAACCCCCCCGTCAGCAAGCGCTTCCACAGCTGTAAATGCCTATAGGGAGACAGACGAACACACACTTATCATATGCACACTCATCACATGTATAAAACACAGTTCGAAATGGGCTCTAGAGATTATAGAATAGAGAAAAGAGTTAACAGAAATGACTAGCCAGCCAGTAGTTTAAGTGGGCATAGTAGGTGTTCTCCTAGGAGATAGGCAAGGTCCAGTTCTTATAACCAATTACTTGCATGGTCGATCATGAAAATAATGAGCTAAAATAGCTTTACAACCCAAAGGTATGGTTGTAGCCCTACTGGGCTAACCTAGGCATTAGCTTGGGGAGCTAGTCTTCTGGTGTCAGGAGAGGTCAGTCATCCCACAAGCGGGGTTTACTGAACCACCTCAGTTACAGTGGCAGACATGCAACGCACAATTCAAAAAAAGCACATCAGAGTTATCTTGTTGCAGGTGCGTGGGTATAATGTGGTATCTTAAAAGAAAGGAGAAACCTGCACACTACTCCTGCTCGTACTGTATCACTTTTAATCACAGTTTATTAAAGCATGTCGGCCTCTTGGCCTTCAGAGCTTTTTGATAGTAAATGTAAAATAGAAACTACAATAACATAACCACTCACATAGGCAGGTCCACTGCCACTGAGTCCGGTGACGGCATCGATCAGGTCCTCCTCCACCTCCGTGCAGTAGCCCACACTGGCCATCAGCTGCTCCAGCAGCCTCCCGTCCTCTAGCTCGGCGTGGGTACCCGTGGCGTAGACCGTGGCTCCCTCCCGAACCACCACCGGGGTGTTGGTCATGCATCGCATCACCTTGGGGAACGGGCGGTACTGGAGCAGCTTCTGCAAAGGGCAGGGGGAGAATAACACTGAAGTTAAGATTAGTTGATAGAAACATGAGGGAAAGCTTCATGAAAACGGTCTCTGCAGTGAAACGGCCTTTTTTTTTACCCCCTTTTTCGTAGTATCCAATTGTTAGTAGTTACTGTCTTCTCATCGCTACAACTCCCGTACGGGCTCGGGAGAGACGAAGGTCGAGAGCCATGCGTCCTCCGAAGCACAACCCATCCAAGCAGCACTGCTTCTTAACACAGCGCGCATCCAACCCGGAAGCCAGCCGCACCAATGTGTCGGAGGAAACACCATACACCTAGCAACCTGGTCAGCGTGCACTGCGCCCGGCCCGCCACAGGAGTCGCTAGTGCGCGATGAGACAAGGATATCCCTGCCGGCCAAACCCTCCCTAACCCGGACGATGCTAGGCCAATTGTGCGTTGCCCCATGGACCTCCCGGTCGCGGCCGGCTGCGACAGAGCCTGAGCTCGAACCCAGAGTCTCTGGTGGCACAGCTGGCACTACGATGCAGTGCCTTAGACCACTGCGCCACCCGGGAGGCCGGAAACCTCCTTTTTGAATACGTTTTTTATTTTTTACTTGCAATGACTTGGATATGTAGTTGTGTGGGGGCCAACCCAGATACAAGTATGTGGACACCCCTTCAAATGAGTGGATTCAGCTATTTCAGCCACACCCGTTGCTGACAGGTGTATAAAGTCGAGCACACAGCCATACAAGCATCACAGAGAAACATTGGCAGTAGAATGGCGCGTACCGAATAGCTCAGTCCTTTCCAACAAGTCAGTTCGTCACATTTCTACCCTGCTAGTGTTGCCCCGGTCAACTGCAAGTGCTGTTATTGTGAAGTGGAAATGTCTAGGAGCAACAACGGCTCAGCCGCAAAGTGGTAGGCCGCGCAAGCTCATAGAACGGGACCACTGAGTGCTGAAGCGAGTAGCGTGTAAAAATCCTCTGTCCTCGGTTGCAACACTCACTAACGAGTTCCAAACTGCCTCTGGAAGAAACGTCAGCACAAGAACTGTTCGACGGGAGCGTCATGAAATGGGTTGCCATGGCCGAGCAGCCGCACGCACACAAGCCGAAGATCACCATGCGCAATGCCAAGGGTCGATTGGTGTGGTTTATAGCTCGCCGCCATTGGACTCTGGAGCAGTGGAGACGCGTTCTCTGGAGTGATAAATCACGCTTCACCATCTGGCAGTCCGATGGACAAATCTGTGGGGGACAATCAACTCCATATTAATACTGGTGATTTTGGAATGAGATGTTCGACAAGCAGGTGCCCACATACACTACATGTCCAAATGTATGTCCTTACTCATCTTTGCTTACAATCATATCAGAAATAACCTGCCTAATGACTCACAACTTCAACATGCTCTAAAAGTAGGCAAGTGTTTTCCATCATTCTCTGTGCCCCAGATTACACAGGACACAGAATTCTCAGAGGCCTCATCTCGTGACAATCCAACCTTGAACAGTCTCAAACTGCTGAATCTCTCTCTATGTACCAAAAGTAGCAGATGTCTCACTGTTACCATGTTCAATTGAAAGTTGTATCAGGTTCATATCAACCAAAGTCTGTAATGATGCATGCACATGTATACAGCATTCAGAATGACTATATAATGCTGACACTCAGAAGAAGAATTTGCCTTTGAGCCATGCCTTTTCAGACACCTTGCTATTGGCCTTTTTCACAAGACCACTTGTAACGCAAAGATCCTAGAAGTCTAGTCTCCTCTTTTACCTTTTCAATGTCAACTTACTACTGCAGAATTACAGCTTACGGTTGTTTTTAACATACCACTCGCACACTGACTGGAAACTGCTCTGGATAAGAGTGTCTGCTAACGGACTAAAATGTGATGTAAATGTCACTAAGACAGGGTTAAGTTAACGACAAATACCACTGAGCTACGGAACTACAGTATCGAAGGTAGATTTTAGAAGTAGTGTATTAGGCACATCCAGTAACTTGCAGGTGCAGCATACAAAAGTAAAAGACAATATAGAAAGATAAGATACCCACAAACAGTTGAACGCTTCCCCAGTTTTATTGCGCAACGTTTTGAACCAAGAACTTTCCGGCATTACAAAAAGCTGGTTCTCTCAAATATCACAGTATGAATCTATCCTGATTCTCTATTTGTCAGTGTCTTGTGAGAGCGCATGACTGTTCATCAGATTGCAGTGTGTGGCAGCTTTCCCAGTATCAGGACAGAGGGCTGAGGTATTTTCAGCGGGAACAGAATGGAAGGGCGATTCATGTTGTAGCAGCCGGAAGTTGCTATGTCCTAGGGCTATGTGAGACCAGAGCACGGTAGTCTCAATGGCATTTCATTGATTTCTTGCGTCCTCTCACCTCCTTCAATTGAGATTCTCCCAGGGAGAGGGACTTCTGACCTCATCCAATGGGTTTTGAGGACGATGAGAGAGAACACGAGGAATCAAGGAAATGCAATTTACTGGAAGCCTCAGGTTAGGCTATAAAAGAGGGCTGTAGCATCATTGATCTGACAGGATGGAACAAGTTATTTCAAAGCAGGATTCCACCAGAATGCTTTCACCTATCCAATCATATCAGGGGCTTGTTCAATAGGCACCAATCGTAAGAAAACCAGTGAGTTCAATAAGAAATATACATTTCAGTTCTGTTGCAAAACGTTCTGTTCTGTGCGCTAATGAACACGACCCAGATCCGTAGTTCAGTACTGAGGAGAGAGAAAGCGAGAGACAAAGCACTAGCTAAAGTCAACTTCAATTGGATTTCACAGTATGAATCTATCTTGATTTTGTATTTTTGTCACTCTTCCATTTTCTGTTGCAAAACATGTCTAAAGATCTGTAAATCAGTAGAGAGAGAAAGCTCTAGCTAAAGTCAACTTCCACTGGACTCCAAACTGACCTTCTCAATGGAGCTGATGGTGACACCAGCTGCACAGGACACAATGAGGTGGCGGTCCTCAATGTCCGGTCCGATCTCATCCAACACGAAGGGGATGATGTGTGGTTTGACAGCCAGAAACAGAACGTCACTCTTGTTTACCACCTCCTTGTTGCTGGTTGTGAGATTGACACCCATTTTCTGTGTAGAAGAGCACAGACAGTGTTGATCGTTACCCCTCAGTATGACAGCATTTCTAAAATATAATTGAAATGAACAAAATGTATGATGTGCCTTTTTCTCGCTCTGTCTTTCTTTCTCTATGTATCTCGCTTGTGTGTGTGGGATTTCATTTGAGTGTAGCCGATGCGAGATGGTAATAGATATGCTGTAACTGAGGAAACTTATTCCCACAAACATCCAGCGCAGCCCAATGACTGATCCATTCTACTCACTCGCAGTCCAGACACTGTGGGAAGATCTGTGTCTGGGGAGCTGGCAGTGATCCTCTGTGTGGCAATGACACCTGCAGGGATGGGAGAGGGGGAAAAAATCAACTGGAAAACCCTGGTGGCTGGTTTCGGACACTGGTGGCCAGCCTTGGCTGCGTTTCAGACACTGGTGGCCAGCCTTGGCTGCGTTTCGGACACTGGTATAATCTAAAAACGAGATATTTGTATACAAATAAAACAAAAATAAAAACTAGCAAATCAGGCCTGAAAACAAACAAACTAAACTTCAAATAAAAATGTACCTAATAGAAATAAAAATTAATATAAAAAGAAAACTATAATAAGCTTGGATCGGCGTGGTCAGACCAGCTTGACCAAGATCATGCTGGACCAGCTTGGTCACCAGCATAAGCTGGTATGTGTCTGAAACACAGCGAAGGCTGGTCACCAGTGTCCAAAACACAGCGAAGGCAGGTCACCAGCAAAACCATCTCCAGACCATGCTGGTAAACCAGCATAACCAGCTAGACTAGCTTAACCAGCATCAGACCAGCTAAACATTTGGAGATTCAAACTTCATATTTGACAATATTAAATGGCTCATGCTCCTCAAAGCATAGCCAGCAGATATGACCTGCTTGCTTACAGCCGCAACAGGGTCGGACAGCATTCCTGTGTATATTAAGACAAGGTGGAACCAGCTTGAGATAGTACCTCAATCCAGGGATGAGAAATGTGCTGTACTCCAAATTGTCCTGTTATAAAGAGAAGATTGAATGACTGCTAACAACGAGCAGTCATTCAATATTCTCTGTGTAAGAGTTGGGATAATTGGAACATTCAGAGTAAAAACGTGTTTCTGGATTGAGGTATGTTTTCCGAGCCATATCTCGCTCCAGCTCTGTAGTGTCTTAATATACACATGAATGCTGTCCGACCCTAGTGCAGCTGTAAACAAGCGGGTCGGATCTGCCAGCTATTAAAAACAATGCTTAGACGGTTACCTGCAGCGCTGAATCCCTTCACCAAGGCATGGGCCAACTGACCCGCTCCGATGAACCCCACGCTCATTCTGAAGTTTCTGTTGTTGCTGTGAAGAAAAAAGGACACTGGTAATATCAAGAGACATAAAAAGGTATACGCAATTACACCCGCCTTGTGTAAACAACAAAGAATATGTAGCACTTACAGTAAACAGTAGTTACTTCCTGCTAACAAATGGAATCACAATACATGCCGTTATGACACAGTTGAAGCAATGGCGACAGCTTCCTGCAACGAAGTAGCCTAAATATTTGACAGACGAATCAAACTTACGGGTGTTGCGACGAATGTATAAACGGTTTCCTTTTCCAATGTTGCCGCCAAACATATAGTTCAACAGAGTTACAGTTGTAACAGCGTTTACATGATTTCCACACCAAAAAACGATTATGATAATGACATGCGAAGTGACCAATAGACTGAGAGAGTCGCTAAACGTCTAACCAATGACGGTGGCAGCATTCATTTATTGTACAGTTATGGGTGGGTTCTGTAAGCTGTGTACAGCCAGTTGCATCAGCCTTGCAAGTACAGTGGGCGTGGAGAAGAAACCTCTAGGTTACGTTCCAGATCATGCCCTTCTAGTGGCTGAATCCGGAAGAGCATTCATTACCTAAGTATAAAAGCGCAGTCCTTTTATTTACTGCCTTAACACATCGACGTGTTAGTGATAAGATATACTATCAAGGTATTTGCTTCTCTATTTCAGGACACTAATCCTAAAAGGCAGAGAGGCCTATTATAATTCACTCATACATTAGGGAAATATAATGTTGAGATGGTGTTTTCACCATTTAAACGGTAGACTAGCACCAGCATTGTTTTGGGTGTCAGTTGAGGACAGGTGAGGACAGAACAGTTTGAACAGAGCCATCATGGTTTCTTGGACCCCATTAATCCTAATCCATTCTTCATTTAATAAAGGACATTTTAGTCCAGTAAACCAGTCCATACATCACAGGCTATAATGCTATACAAATGTAAGATCACAGATCCCCTGACAGAGCAGCATTTTGTGTCAGAAACAAAACCTAATATATCTGATTGACTAGATGCATCAGTAATGTTTATGCCTATTACTAGCTAGTCTGCAGCCCACTGTTCATGAAGGTGGAGACAAGGGGAGAGAGATGAACAAGTGCACAGACTAAACAATCTGTTCATTTTAATGACATTTTGAATATTCACAAGTTTCAGAACTTTTCTATCGGTTTAAATCATTGAGTACATCGCATGGTTGTCATTACAATACAGTGTTCAGGGATGTTTTGCAGTGCATACATCACATATCAAATAGTGGTAGCTGTACCTATGCAGTCAATTCCATAACCTCCCCCCTTACACACCACACACACTCACACATACTATATATTACCAATTTCGTATTGACAGTTGATACACTGAACATTCAGCTCATAATGAATCTACACACTGACTGAACTTGGACTAAAACAAGAGGAGCTGAAGTTGAAACATGCAGTTGGGTGTTAGTATAAACACCAAAAGTACTCAATGATGGAAAGCCAATTCAACACACTACACATTACATGTTTTATATATTATTGTCATTATTTTAAAAAACATCTTAGTTAAGATAAAGGTTTCTTGAAACACAATAAATTAAACAGACTATTTAAAGACATGAAAACAACCCAGTGATGATGTAGGACGTCCTTCAATACATAATGGGGACATGTTCATAGAACAAAAGCAAAGTACAGAAATGACCATGAACCTCCTTATAATCTTGAAAATGTTTTTCAACAATGTGCATTATTAGAAGGCGACTACATTTTATTGATTGCTCGGTTTACTAAACCTTATAATAGCTTCTTTATAACACAGATTGTAGAGGAAAAGTTTCAGTTTAAATCACACTGCCAGACTATGAGGTTTACAGAGTTCTTTCGCATTTAGCACATCGCTTTTGCACTACGAAAATGTCGCCCAACATGTTCAAAGCTCTGAATTAAACCAATGTACTGCACCATTAGACAGAGTGCCTACAACAGTGCTGGCCCTTGTCTCAGGTTTCTCTTAGAGATTATAATACTGATATTACTGATAATAGTGTTAAGGAATACACTGATGTTAAGACACAACACTGATGTTAAGACATAACCCTAATGTTAAGACGTAACACTGATGTTAAGAAAGACACAACACTGATGTTAAGAAAGACACAGCACTGATGTTCAGAAAGACACAACACTGATGTTAAGAAAGACACAACACTGATGTTAAGAAAGACACAACACTGATGTTCAGAAAGGCAACACTGATGTTAAGAAAGACACAATGTTAAGACACTGATGTTAAGAAAGACACTGCACTGATGTTAAGACACAGCACTGATGTTCAGAAAGACAACAATGATGTTAAGACACAATACTGATGTTAAGAAAGACACAACACTGATGTTAAGACACAGCACTGATGTTCAGAAAGACAACAATGATGTTAAGACACAATACTGATGTTAAGAAAGACATAACACTGTGTCACTGCCGTCAAACGAAGTGGACCAAATTGCAGCGTGGTAAGTGTACATTTTCCTTTTATTTTAAAATGTCGCTAACAAAACAACAAACGAAAGACACAACCGTGAAGCTTACAGGGCTAAGTGCCACAAACCAAGTCAACTACCCACACTGAAAGGAGAGAAGAAGGGCTACCTAAGTATGATTCCCAATCAGAGACAACGATAGAAAGCTGTCCCTGATTGGGAACCATACCCGGCCAAAACATAGAAATAAAGAAACATAGAAAACAAAAAATAGAATGCCCACCCCACATCACACCCTGACCTAACCAAATAAAACATCTCTCTAAGGTCAGGGCGTGACACACTGATGTTAAGAAAGATGTAACACTGATGTTAAGAAAGACGTAACACTGATGTTAAGAAAGACGTAACACTGATTTTAAGAAAGACAACACTGATGTTAAGAATGACAACACTGATGTTAAGAAAGACAACACTGATGTTAAGAATGACAACACTGATGTTAAGACATAACACTGATGTTAAGACATAACACTGATGTTAAGAAAGACAACACTGATGTTAAGAAAGACACAACACTGATGTTAAGAAAGACACAACACTGATGTTAAGAAAGACAACACTGATGTTAAGAAAGACAACACTGATGTTAAGAAAGACACAACACTGATGTTAAGAAAGACACAACACTGATGTTAAGAAAGACACAACACTGATGTTAAGAAAGACACAGCACTGATGTTAAGAAAGACACAACACTGATGTTAAGAAAGACACAACACTGATGTTAAGAAAGACACAACACTGATGTTAAGAAAGACACAGCACTGATGTTAAGAAAGACACTGATGTTAAGAAAGACACAACACTGATGTTAAGAAAGACACAACACTGATGTTAAGAAAGACAACACTGATGTTAAGAAAGACAACACTGATGTTAAGAAAGACACAACACTGATGTTAAGAAAGACACAACACTGATATTAAGAAAGACATAACACGGATGTTAAGAAAGACACAGCACGGATGTTAAGAATGACACAACAAGGCACAAAGCCATAACATCATTGAGGCGATATGTAATCTGTAGTAGGCATGGGGCATTCAGAGGCACTTGAGTGGAGATGCTGTGTGTCATTTCCAGTGTGGTCTCTGTCTGTCTCTGAGGGCCAGGGGTGCAACTCAAAAGTCTATACCCTCTATTCCTCGTATCCCCTCTCCACGCCTCCTCACAACGTCAGATCGAGGCAGAAGTCCATTCAAATATCGTATCGCCTCTTGTCTTCTCCAATGCTCTCCTCCCTTACCTCGTACGCCGTGTCCAATGAGGAACCGAGGAAAAAACTTTTGAGATTCACCCCAGGAGTGAGGAGGGTAGAGGGGTCCCCAGGACTGAGGAGGGTAGAGGGGTCCCCAGGAGTGAGGTGGGGTCCTCAGGCATCAGCGTGGAGTGAGGAGGGTGGAGGGGTCCTCAGGCAGCAGAGTGGAGGGTGGAGGGGTCCTCAAGCAGCGGAGTGGAGTGAGGAGGGTGGAGGGGTCCTCAGGCATCAGCCATTGAGGGAGGAGGGTGAAGGGGTCCTCAGGCAGCAGAGTGCAGGGTGGAGGGGTCCTCAAGCAGCGGAGTGGGAGACAAAGCGGATCCTCTGGGAGTAGATTAGGTCGCTGAAGTACAGCACCATGTTGACATGGGTGAACACCGCCACCACCAGCTTGCTGTCCCAGGGACAGTTCTCCCAGGGACAGCCGTCGGGGCGACCCGGCGTGCCATACTTCCTGTCGAAGCTAAAGATGGGCCACACCAGGGCGGCGCTCAGGTACAGCAGCGTCGCCAGGAACGTGTAGATGATCACGAAGCGGTCGAAGGGGAAACGCAGGGGCAGAGCCGAGGCTTTTCCTGACACGGTCACAGCGATCACGACCACGGTGATGGAGAAGCACAGGCTGTAGACCACCACGCAGTAATGAGTGGGGATGTGGCGGTTGTACTCGCTGCCGTTGGCCAGGGCCCCAAATATAATGCAGGCCACGAAGGCCTGGACCACCTTGAGCAGGCCTGACATGGTGGCCATGTAGCCCACCACATGGCCGGGTTTGGCCCGGGTCAGGAACACCTCAGCCGCGTAGGCGAAGCAGCAGAAACTGGAGCACACGGTGACAGCGATGCGGTAGTTGCGCACCTCGCAGCCCCCGTCCGACTTGGAGCACTGAGAGCGCAGGAAGTAGACGGGGTAGACTACGGAGGCGGCGACATACATGAGTGTGGCGAGCATGGCGAACGCCACAGTGAGGTTGTCCCAGGAAATGGGCATGCAGCAGGGGAGGCGTGTCACATCCATGGTGAACACCAGCAGCGTCATGGCGAAGCAGAAGCACCACACAAACATGCAGTAGATACCATAGGCGTGGTTGTATCCGGCGCTATGGGCCACCAGGGCTATGATGGTGCAGCCCAGGAGAAGCTGGAGCATACGGGCCGCTCCTAGAGGAGACAGCACCGCCGCCTTGTTCAGGTAGTGTCCGCCTTGGGGGTCCATGGTCACACCTCCTGTCCCCTAATTACCAAAAGCTGTCTGGGTGTATCTTCTTCCCAATGGTGACTCCAGGCAGCCTCCTTCCCTTCAGGTTAGGTGTCGTTGCCCCCGCCTTGGGGGTCTGGGTGTCACTTACACTCAAAAATGCCCCCAGGCAGCCCCCTTCCTATGCCCCCAGGCAGCCTCTTTCCTTTGCCCCCAGGCAGCCTCCTTCCTATGCCTCCAGACAGCCCCCCTCCCTCCCTTCAAGTTGGGTGTCCTTGGCCTGACTCTCCCCCTTTCTCTCTCTCTGTGTGGGGACCTCGCCCTTTGCCTGGCTCTTTTTATAGACAGGTCTAATTACAAATCTCTCTTTATGTTTCCCTGCATGCACCTTGTAATTACTGCAGTGTGTTGGAGATCAGGTTACAGTCGGCCACAATGGTGTTCAACTTACAACGCAGTCAGAGCCTTGAGCAGTGCTGATTTCATCTTCCCTGTCAACAGTTTAGCAATTTTGGATTCTCAAATAACATCAAATCTTGTAACTTCTTTGCTTCTCTAACGGTAATAATTTAATGTTGACCCAAGTGATCTGTCTAGTTTCTTACAGATGCTTGTATCAATAATCACAGATCGAGATTGACGGTGGCCAGATATAACATTACCCTTGTGTTTTAACTGAAAAGTCCAACTCAGTCACAAAGGGTCTTGTCATTCACTTCTCCTTCAGGTTATGGAAGCGCAACAAGTTCCTCGCTCCCAACGCGTCACTCCAGAGATCCAGAGCCCAACAATCCATCAACAGGCTCATTCAAACGCAGTACAGTTACATGAACATGGGGGAGTGCTCCGATAATAACCCATTATAGAACAGGGGGGTTAGGTTGTTGTTCTGGTTGTAGTCCTGTGTCCCATGCGGGCAGCTGTACTAGGCTTGTCAAGGTCCAATACTGATCAGCTCTGTCCTTGTAATCCTTCCACTGCCAGGACCTAAGCTCCCTGGAAAAGTCCTCCTCACTGTCTGATCTCTGTCTCGTGTCCCTCTTTCTCCCTCTCTTCTTCTCTGTCTCTCTCTCACACGCTATTTCTCTCTCTCTCTCACACGCTATTTCTCTCTCTCCCTCCCTCCCTCTTTCTCTCTCTCCCACTGCCTCTCACCCTCTTTCTCCTGATGTGTTCTCTCTCTCTCAAATACACACACACACCCTCTCTCTCCTACATGACAGTATTTGCCCCATAGGCTGCCAGGGAAAGTTATTTAAATGACTGCTCTGCCCAGCTCAGGGTTATGGGCCAGGCCGGGTCTATAAATAGGGGACTATATTCCACAGAGGAATGGGGTGGGAGCCCACATGTCCAGGTCCGCCCCCATCAGGCACCAGCGTGGGGAGTCGTGTTTCTGGGACAGAGGGAACTTACTTAGAGTCAGACTCTCTCTTTCTCATTCTCTCTCTTTCTCTCTCTCTCTCTTTTTCTGCCTCTCTCTAGCATGCTCAGTCTCTCACTGGGAGACTGCCTGGCATTTATCCCCAACGTAATGACAGGGGAAAGAGCCCAAGTCGGCCATTTGGGCCAGCAGTTATATACAGGTCCTAGGGATGATTATACATGAGATACTAGTAGCTACCAGCTTTGAGCTGAGTTTTGAGATTGAGTTTCATGTGACAGTCAAGGTATAGTAACTAATTGAAATTCATTTGTAAACCAAATAAATGCCTGATAAGATGCTGAGTTTCATGTGACAGTCAAGGTATAGTAACTAATTGAAATTCATTTGTAAACCAAATAAAAGCCTGATAAGATGCTGAGTTTCATGTGACAGTCAAGGTATAGTAACTAATTGAAATTCATTTGTAAACCAAATAAAAGCCTGATAAGATGTTGAGTTTCATGTGACAGTCAAGGTATAGTAACTAATTGAAATTCATTTGTAAACCAAATAAAAGCCTGATAAGATGCTGAGTTTCATGTGACAGTCAAGGTATAGTAACTAATTGAAATTAATTTCTAAACCAAATAAAAGCCTGATAAGATGCTGAGTTTCATGTGACAGTCAAGGTATAGTAACTAATTGAAATTCATTTGTAAACCAAATAAAAGCCTGATAAGACGCTGAGCTTCTACATTTGAACCATTTAGCAGACACTTAGCCAGAACTATGTAAGCGCATTTCAAATAAGGTAGGTAGGGAAAGTAAAACCTTCAAAATAGACGCCATCTACACTATCAGTTTCTAACCTAATACATATGTGCGTGTACTGTGTGAGTCAAGGAGTCCACTATTGGTACTGTAGATTGAGGCAGAATGGTGAAGACATCAAAAAGACAACAAGAAAACATTTCTTTTGAGATAATTGTAATGTGTCCTTTCTTTAAAGTCTGATACAAAGACTTGCAATCAACACAAAGAGAAAAAAAACAGCAATATATTTACAATTTACAAAGAATCACTTCTCTGTGAATATAGCACTTATAAATATGATTTACATAACAAAATAAATATGTAAATGACCAATGTAGCTTGAGTTTTCTCTGTTAAAAAATATGTTACAGAACAAAATGACAATGAGTAATACCTTTCCTTCTCTGGCGTCTGCTGAAAGAGGTCCTTTGAAACATAGTTTATACGACTTAACATTGAGCATTACAGTACATACAACATTATCATTATATTAAAAAGTGATTTTCTATTCAAAAATATAAAGAAAAGGAGTTACAATAGTGAACACTTAAAAGTAACCTATACACTCAGACAAAAATAATCCAGTATGTGATGTTCGTCTCCATTTGAATGGAAATTGCATTGATTCTACAGTTTGTTGTTCAACAAAGCCCTTCTAATGTGTAGTTCACCTTCTGATGCGATGATATACTGTATGCATGGAAACTGTCATGGCTGACTAAAAAGGAGTATAGCTGATGATTCTGTTGAGAGGTAAAGAGGACTACATGCATTGGCACTGTGGTATAGATGAACTATTAGTGGGCCTGAGTGAGTGACCTACAGAACCTGGATTCATGCAGTTTTTGTTTCATTTTCAGATACTTTGAGTGTTTGATTGAGCCTGCGTGGAGGAGTGCTAGCTGGGGAGGGTGAGTGGCTTGCACTTTTGGGACTATTCTATTGTTTCCATTGTGCCAGACATGCTAAATCAAGGCCCACCAGCACTGAGACCCATCTGAGCACCACAAATCAGGGAGAGCACCGTAGAACTCTAGACTGGCACGGTGTGGAAATGAGATCCTACTTTATGGTCAATCATAGAATCAGAATTCCTCTAGAATTGTTTCTGTGTTCAATACCTTTAGAATCTGAACCATGTCTACCCGTGTCAAGGTAAGGACTGTAGTTACCGGTATAATGGACTCTTCTCTACCACAACCATCTGAATCATCATTTCTTTAGTTGGAAGCCCCATGAGAAACCTTTGTTTGAACTTTCATGATGTTCCTCCAATTGCCAATAGGTGACACCCAATCACTACCTTTGGTGGTTGTGTCAAAGTTCTCAGTGGTCCTCATACAATTCCTGCGGTTTTCAAATGAACCTGAACGTGTATAGCTACAGCTCATTATATAAAGGTTCATTCCGGTCTCGCAATCTGATTGGTCAATTCCAGGTTGCAGTCGTGATGTTATGCCTTTATGATACCATAGAGTAACAAACTGTCAGCCAGCTGGTGATTTGTTTAATGTGTTGCCTAGCATCACATTAAGAACAGTCTGATGCTGTTGTTGTTACAGTGTGCTGTGGTGATGATCAGGGGTGAGAGCTGGGTTGCTGCATTCTTCCTTTCTCATCCTCCCTCTCTCTTTCCACTCTTTTCCCATCCCTCCACTGCTTTGGAGATGAGACGGGGGTAAATACTGACCCTGTTCAGGAGGGTGCAAGGGTTACAGAACATTCAGATAGATATGTGTTGTGTAGATGTGATATCTGGCAAGTTCCTATTGGGAATCGTGTCTGATCTATTCGTTCCATTTCTATCTGTAACATTCTGAACGTTTCACCTCACTGAATAATCCACAGTTGTTTCCATGTTATTGTTGCATCCCAAATGGCACCCTAGTGCCTGGTGGCACCCTAGTGCCTGGTCAAAAGTAGTACACTATATAGGGAATAGGGTGGCATTTGGGAAGCAGGCACTGCCTCCTTAGAGAAGGACTACTTGTCCAGTGCTTTCCACACCTTTAATGTGTGTATGCGCCTGTTCTTGACTTGAGGAGAAAATACTATGCTAGAAGAGGCCCACAGTTAGACAGACTTAAACATTGTGTTTACTTCATATACTTTACATGGACTCCTTTAAAACACTTCCTTAAGTCATTGCTGCCTTTTTTAACAATGACACAATTAAAAACAACCGACACAGGATAAAAGTTAAGGTAAAAAATAAAATAAAAACAGAGCAAATAGCAACTAAACAATGAGCATCCTTAAAACTGGATTACATTCGTGATTATTCTTTTTCTTTTCCAACCAAAAGATAATTTAAGGAGAGTAGCAGAGAGGTGTGCCTTGTCTATGTGGAGTGTTTGCCCAAGTACTCCTAACAGTACTGGGTTGTGAGAGGCTCTGTCGGGTGGGTTGGGGGTCAGACTGTAGCCCTTAGGTGTGACTGAGGTTAGGGCTGAGGTGAATGGGATGGGGACAGGGAACATGGGGAGCAGAGCTGGAGGTATCAGATGTGGGGACCAGACTTGGTGTTGAATCCTACCTTGAGATCCACACAAAACTCAAGTCTTTTGCTTAATAGGACACTTCAAGTTAAAAATAAGCTAAAACCCCCCACCCCCCCAAAGTGAACTATCCCTTTAAATCAAACATTGATGTCAACGGGAGATTAAAACAAGTATTTCAAAAAACACTTTTTTTCTGGGATCTCAAAGTTAGGATTTGGCCCCATAGCCCCCTGGTTTAGTCTACTGTACTAAGACTTTACTCCTGTCTCTTTAGCTCCCGCTGCTCAGCATCCCCAGTAGCTTGCTGGGGTCCATGCCCTGCTGCTGGGCCATCTTCTGCACGTCAAAGCCCATGTGCATGAGGAACTGGATCACGTTCATCTCCTGGCCCGTGAACTGGTCCCGGATGGTGGGGCAGGTGGGGTTGCAGTGTGGCCAGGGGCAGCTGTCAATCAAATGGACGGGGCAGCCCTTAGGCGGGGCCTTGTTGTTCCGGCTGTTGTCTTGGAGACTGCGGTCCCAGCAGTGCAGGGCTCGGGGAAGGGAGGTGCCTTTGACCTGAACGTCGATCCAGTAACTGTAACAGACCAGCCACAAGAGGGCACTGTTAGATCACGGCGAGTCACAATAAACAGCTAGCTGACACAGAATTATCTCTCTCTAATTAGAATGGTGTTCAGTAGGGAAAAAGCAGTGAAAGGTGGAGGTACTATTTAGATTTGTCCAATAACAACACAGATTTCCATTTTTGTTCGAAAATGTTTTTTTGTATATGGTGTGCCCTACTGAACGCAACCCAGGTTTGAAGAAAGTTTAAAAACCAAGTGATGAATGTGTCCAATAACAATTTTCAGTTTTCTGTTGTAAAACCTTTATATACGATGTGCCCAACTGAACATGACCCAGGTGGAAGATGAAAGACAGAGAGATTGATACTTACTTCCTTGTGATGACTTCATGTGAGAGGCAAGCTGGAGCAAACATGGCCCTGAAAATGTATGCAAATACATGAGACTTGTTGAACACAGTTGGCAGCATAACCTTGACACACTGTCTGTCTGTCAATCTTTTGCTGTAAGAGTTACTGTAAGTTTGCTGTATGAGTTACTGTAAGTTTGTTGTAAGAGTAACTGTAAGTTTGTTGTAAGAGTAACTGTAAGTTTGCTGTATGAGTTACTGTAAGTTTGCTGTATGAGTTACTGTAAGTTTGCTGTATGAGTTACTGTAAGTTTGCGAGTAACTGTAAGTTTGCGAGTAACTGTAAGTTTGCTGTAAGAGTTACTGTAAGTTTGCGAGTTACTGTAAGTTTGCTGTATGAGTTACTGTAATTTTGCGAGTAACTGTAAGTGTTTGCTGTAAGAGTTACTGTAAGTTTGCGAGTTACTGTAAGTTTGCTGTAAGAGTTACTGTAAGTTTGCGAGTAACTGTAAGTTTGCTGTAAGAGTTACTGTAAGTTTGCTGTAAGAGTTACTGTAAGTTTGCTGTATGAGTTACTGTAAGTTTGCGAGTAACTGTAAGTTTGCTGTAAGAGTTACTGTAAGTTTGCTGTATGAGTTACTGTAAGTTTGCGAGTAACTGTAAGTTTGCTGTAAGAGTTACTGTAAGTTTGCTGTATGAGTTACTGTAAGTTTGCTGTATGAGTTACTGTAAGTTTGCGAGTAACTGTAATTTTGCTGTAAGTGATACTGTAAGTTTGCAGGTGCTTACGGGACATCTTTGAGCGTGTTCCTCAGCTCGATGCCTAGGTTCTGGATGTACCGCCACTGCCCCTCCTGGACGGGCTGACCAGTCAGATGGATGTTGTCCACGGTCAGCTGGGCCTCATCAAACAACCACTGGACCACAAACACTGGGCCTGTGTGGAGGGAGGTTGTAATGTATGCACAAGTGAACACACACACAAACGCATGCACAGGCTGTCCATAATGAACACACTGACACACAGAGATATACACAGATATCTGTGCAAATTCACAAATTAATTCATCAACCTTTGCTAGCACTCACTCTTTATGGAGGGGAACACTCTGTAGCCAAAGAAACAGTTCCACTCCTCCCCCAGGTGGACCTGTCTACACCTCTCTGGCACAACGCTGCCCCAGTACCTGGTGACAAGAGGTCAGAGGTCAACATCTTACAGTGTCAGTTCATATAGGACCTGAAGAATAGGCTACTAAGCCTGCGTCTACACAAGAAGCCCGATCAGATCAAATCTCTAAGGCTGTATTTACACAAGCATCACAATCAGATCAGATCTCTAAGGCTGTGTTTACACAAACATCCTGATCAGATCAGATCTCTAAGGCTGCGTTTACACAAGCATCCCAATCAGATCAGATCTCTAAGGCTGTGTTTACACAAGCATCTCAATCAGATCTCTAAGGCTGCGTTTACACAAGCATCCCGATCAGATCAAATCTCTAAGGCTGTGTTTACACAAACATCCCAACCAGATCAGATCTTTTGCCAATTATTGAGCTGTCTGTAAATGCAGCCTTAGGCGAGGGGGTTCAATATGTTCAATCCATTTAACAATGAAGTGACACAGTACAGTAGAACTAGGGCCAATAGCTTATCCTGGTCAGGCCACTGGGCCATGAGAAACACTCTGGTCCTAACCACTCAGAAAGCAGTTCAGAATAGGAGTGCTGATCTAGGATCAGTCCTCCCTATCCATATGATCTTATTGAATATGATCTAAAAGTCAGAAAACTGATCATATATCAGCACCCTTAATCTGAGATTTGAGATTGTGAATATGGTCCCAGAGACTGCAGCTATAGTGGTGGAGTGCTCTCTTACTTGATGCCTCTCTTGATGGCCTCCGTGGGAGCACAGCTGATGGTGTCGTGACAGTCAGTAGATCGGTACTGCTTGTTGTCCAGGAACCAGCCCGAGTCAGCCAGACCTCTCACCTGGATCCCAGGGTGCCCCAGCCCCTCCAGCAGCTCAGCCACAGGGTCCACGTTCAGCAGGACCCCCGTCCCCCCCGCACTGTGGGGTAGAGAAGAGACACACCGATAACACACACACACAGGCATGGATACACACACCCACACAGGCATAGATACACACACACAGGCATGGACACACACACACACACACACACACACAGGAATCGATACAAACACACACAGGTACAAACAGACACACACACTCACTTACTCTAATCTCTAGTGACACATAGTTCCAGTTCATTAAACATATTTACATTACGTTAACACACAGACACACCCACACCAAAATGTGGCTCCACCCACCTGCTGCCAGCCAGTAGTAGAACCTTGGCGTTGTCAAGCCCCTTGGTCAGCAGATCCTTCACCACCTCCTGAATGATCAGAGACCCCATGAAGGCGTAGCCACCTGCACACAGACGGCACGCAGACAGACAGTCAGTCACCAACACAATACATTGAGTGCAGAGTGACCAACACAATGCACACAACATACCTACCTAGCCTATGTCTATCATGGATGACTCAATGAAATAACCAATTTCCCTCTAGGAAAATATGTTTTAAGTTAATTGATTGAATGATTTATTAATTTCTTGGTTGGTTGGCTGATCGGTTGCTTGTTTTATTGGTTGCTTTGGTTGATTGATTTGTTGGTTGATTGTTTGATTGATGTATTGGCTGATTGGTTGATTTATTGATTGGGTGTTTGGTTGATTTATTGATTGGGTGATTGGTTGATTGACCTCCATTAGAAAATGCAAACACACATTAGTATGGCCAATAGTGATGTCTTACTGTGGTCCGTCTTGGCTGAGGCACCACTCCACACATCACTAGAGCAGTAGGGGATGAACCTGGAGAGGAAACACAACATCCGTGTCAGGTCTTCTTACACCTTTATAAAGATCAACTGGACACAGACACACCAAATCCTGGAACTTACACCATGTTGGCGTTCCACCAGTGAGGGTTTTCCTCTGGGAGTGGAGACAGGATCCCTGTGCCTACAGAGAGGAACGACACGGCAATAGAGAACAGATTACATTAACCATCATGCCACTCCCAGAAACATCACCATCTTCCTCATAATCACTGCATGAATGATGGTCCTGACAGCACATTGAGAGAGAGAGGCACTTCCCCTCTCACAGGAGCAGGCAGACCGTCTCAATAACACTGGTCATTACTACATAGATGACTGTCTCAATAACACTGGTCATTACTACTATAGATGACTGTCTCAATAACACTGGTCATTACTACTATAGATGACTGTCTCAATAACACTGGTCATTACTACTATAGATGACTGTCTCAATATACTGGTCATTACTACATAGATGACTGTCTCAATAACACTGGTCATTACTACATAGATGACTGTCTCAATAATACTGGTCATTACTACATAGATGACTGTCTCAATAACACTGGTCATTATTGTATAGATGCCTGTCTCAATAACACTGGTCATTACTATATAGATGACTGTCTCAATAACACTGGTCATTACTATATAGATGACTGTCTCAATAACACTGGTCATTACTATATAGATGACTGTCTCAATAACACTGGTCATTACTACATAGATGCCTGTCTCAATAACACTGGTCATTACTATATAGATGTCTGTCTCAATAACACTGGTCATTACTATATAGATGACTGTCTCAATAACACTGGTCATTACTACATAGATGTCTGTCTCAATAACACTGGTCATTACTATATAGATGTCTGTCTCAATAACACTGGTCATTACTATATAGATGACTGTCTCAATAACACTGGTCATTACTATATAGATGCCTGTCTCAATAACACTGGTCATTACTACATAGATGACTGTCTCAATAACACTGGTCATTACTACATAGATGACTGTCTCAATAACACTGGTCATTACTATATAGATGACTGTCTCAATAACACTGGTCATTACTATATAGATGTCTGTCTCAATAACACTGGTCATTACTATATAGATGTCTGTCTCAATAACACTGGTTATTACCACAGATAGCTATATTCCTGTGCATTTTATAACTGACATCCAACAGTTTGTCAGTTTGTTCATTGTGTGGTTACGGCCCTGGTCTGTACTTTGTTCATTGTGTGGATACGGCCCTGGTCTGTACGTTGTTAATTGTGTGGTTACGGCCCTGGTCTGTACGTTGTTAATTGTGTGGTTACGGCCCTGGTCTGTACGTTGTTAATTGTGTGGTTACGGCCCTGGTCTGTACGTTGTTAATTGTGTGGTTACGGCCCTGGTCTGTACGTTGTTTGTGTGGTTACATTGTCTGTACGTTGTTACGGCCCTGGTCTGTACGTTGTTCATTGTGTGGTTACGGCCCTGGTCTGTACGTTGTTCATTGTGTGGATACGGCCCTGGTCTGTACGTTGTTCATTGTGTGGATACGGCCCTGGTCTGTACGTTGTTCTATGTGTGGATACGGCCCTGGTCTGTACGTTGTTCATTGTGTGGATACGGCCCTGGTCTGTACGTTGTTCATTGTGTGGATACGGCCCTGGTCTGTACGTTGTTCATTGTGTGGTTACGGCCCTGGTCTGTACGTTGTTCATTGTTGGATACGGCCCTGGTCTGTACGTTGTTCATTGTGTGGATACGGCCCTGGTCTGTACGTTGTTCATTGTGTAGGTTCATATGGCCCTGGTCTGTACGTTGTTCATTGTGTGGATACGGCCCTGGTCTGTACGTTGTTCATTGTGTGGATACGGCCCTGGTCTGTACTTGTTCATGTTGTTCTGTACGTGTTCATTGTGTGGATACGGCCCTGGTCTGTACGTTGTTCATCGTGTGGATAAGGCCCTGGTCTGTACGTTGTTCATTCGTGTGGATACGGCCCTGGTCTGTACCCTGGTCTGTTCATCGTGTGGTTACGGCCCTGGTCTGTACTGTTCATTGTGTGGATACGTTGTCTGTCATGTTCATATAAGGCCCTGGTCTGTACGTTGTTCATTGTGTGGATAAGGCCCTGGTCTGTACGTTGTTCATTGTGTGGATACGGCCCTGGTCTGTACGTTGTTCATCGTGTGGATAAGGCCCTGGTCTGTACGTTGTTCATCGTTCATCGGTCTGTGGTTATCGGCCCTGGTCTGTACTGTTCACGTTGTTCATCGTGTGGATACGGCCCTGGTCTGTACGTTGTTCATCGTGTGGATACGGCCCTGGTCTGTACGTTGTTCATCGTGTGGATACGGCCCTGGTCTGTACGTTGTTCATTGTGTGGATACGGCCCTGGTCTGTACGTTGTTCATTGTGTGGATACGGCCCTGGTCTGTCTGTGTGGACGTTGTTCATTGTGTGGATACGGCCCTGGTCTGTACGTTGTTCACGTTGTTCATTGTGTGGATAAGGCCCTGGTCTGTACGTTGTTCATTGTGTGGATATCGTGTGGATACGGCCCTGGTCTGTACGTTGTTCATCGTGTGGATACGGCCCTGGTCTGTACTCATACGTTCTGTACGTTCATCGTGTGGATACGGCCCTGGTCTGTACGTTGTTCATTGTTCATCGTGTGGATACTGGCCCATGGTCTGTACGTTGTTCATCGTGTGGATACGGCCCTGGTCTGTACGTTGTTCATCGTGTGGATACGGCCCTGGTCTGTACGTTGTTCATTGTGTGGTTATGGTCTGTACGTTGTTCATCGGCGGCCCTGGTCTGTACGTTGTTCATTGTGTGGATAAGGCCCTGGTCTGTACGTTGTTCATTGTGTGGATAAGGCCCTGGTCTGTACGTTTCATCGTTCATACTACCCTGTGTACGTGGATAAGGCCCTGGTCTGTTGTTCATCGTGTGGATAAGGCCCTGGTCTGTTTGTTCATTGTGTGGATACGGCCCTGGTCTGTACGGATATACGGCCCTGGTCTGTACGTTGTTCATCGTGTGGATACGGCCCTGGTCTGTACGTTGTTCATCGTGTGGATACGGCCCTGGTCTGTACGTTGTTCATCGTGTGGATACGGCCCTGGTCTGTACTTTGTTCTATGTGTAGGTGCAGAACCAGAACAGACAGCACTACAGCCCATAGCCATTTTCGGTCTATAACATGTGGTGGGGCTCAGTTGGTCGGAGCATGGCACTAGCAACAAAAGAGTGTGTGCACTTACCATACAGTAGGTTGCTTTAGATAAGTGTCTGATATTTTCTGTAACATTAGGCCCAGACTAAAAATCATTTTCAAAGGAGAATCTCTATTGAGAATGCCTCTTAGTCCAGAGGGGTATACTACGAAGCAGGTTTGAGGAGTTAGAGACTGGTCGTACAAATGTTGCTCACCTTTTAGCCAGGTACATTTCTATGGCACCCAATCCTTCAGAAATAACCTGCGCCATGGCAGGCTAACTCACAGCTAACTTAACTCACAGCTAACTCACAGCTAACTCACAGCTAACTCACAGCTAACTCACAGCTAACTCACAGCTAACTCACAGCTAACTCACAGCTAACTCACAGCTAACTTAACTCACACTGACTGACATTTTTATAATTTGTTCTTAACATGTCAGTTAAGAACAAATTGTTATTTTCAACAACGGCCTAGAAACAGTAGGTTAACTACCTTGTTCAGGGGCAGAACGGCAGATTTTTGCCTTGTCAGCTCGGGGATTCAATCTTGCAACCTTTCGGTTACTAGTCCAATGCTCTAACCACTAGGCTACCCTGCCGCCCTGCCAAATGACTGAGCCACGAGTTGAGGACTGATTCAATCAGATTCCCTCCCTCTCGCAAAGGTTGCGTCTTCATCCACTTCATTTGAGGAAGACAACTGATGAAATATTTTATTAATCAAATGTTTTTTTGTTTTAAAAATGTTTAATTTGAATAACATATCACATTACACATTTAGTAATGACAAAATGCATTTTAAACTTCACGCACAGTAACACTTTTGTATGACTTAATACAATTGTTTTATTGATAGGAGTGGGGAACAAGGTGCTTGTGCATTGAGAAGCACACCAAAGACGACATTATCGATACGTAATAACACACGACATTAACGATACGTAATAACATAGACGACATTAACGATACGTAATAACACAAAGACGACATTAACGATACGTAATAACATAGACGACATTAACGATACGTAATAACATAAAGACGACATTAACGATACGTAATAACATAAAGACGACATTAACGATACGTAATAACATAAAGACGACATTAACGATACGTAATAACATAGACAACATTAACGATACGTAATAACATAAAGACGACATTAACGATACGTAATAACATAAAGACGACATTAACGATACGTAATAACATAAAGACGACATTAACGATATGTAATAACATAGACGACATTAACGATACGTAATAACATAAAGACGACATTAACGATACATAATAACATAAAGACGACATTAACGATACGTAATAACATAAAGACGACATTAACGATACGTAATAACATAAAGACGACATTAATGATATGTAATAACATAAAGACGACATTAACGATACGTAATAACATGAAGACGACATTAACGATACGTAATAACATGAAGACGACATTAACGATACATAATAACATAAAGACGACATTAACGATACGTAATAACATAAAGACGACATTAACGATACGTAATAACATAAAGACGACATTAACGATACGTAATAACATAGACAACATTAACGATACGTAATAACATAAAGACGACATTAACGATATGTAATAACATAAAGACGACATTCACGATACGTAATAACATAAAGATGACATTAACAATACGCAATAACATAAAGTTCAGTTCAGGACAGTTCAGGACAAGGCTTCATTTGTGTCTTAGAGTAGTAGTGGTGGGGGGTTGGTAAACGGTAACAGCCAGACAGACACAGGCGGGTAATGTAGGCAGAGATTCTGACCTGTTTTGGTTTGAGGCCACTTGGACGAGCTCATCAGTCTCCTCATGGTGTCGTATCGGCTGTCACAGTTCTCTTTGTTGAAGCAGTACCAGCCGCCCTCCAAGAATATCAACCACCGTCTGCTCCCTCTGGACTCTTTCATGTAGTACCTAGAACGGAAAGAAAAACATTATATTTTATAAACACAAACTCACAAACCATGGACAAGAATCATGTATCCTCACACGAAACACTCAAGTTGCCCTCACCATCTCCTGGCATCAGTGACTGTGCCAAAAGGAATAAAACCTGACCTCATGTACATATTATGTAAACAAAGAATACAAAACATGTTGTTATTTTGAAGACCTTTATCTCTTTTAACAAAAATAAGCTAAAACTACTTCCCCCAGATTTGAACTCACCTAAACAATGTTTGAGTGCTGGTTACACAGAGCCATGGTGTGGACACACACACACACACACACACACACACACACACACACAATCCTACCATGTGATAAAACAAAAGATAGGAACCTGGATGAGCTCCTCCACCCTCAGTATTGAGAAAGAGAAGACTAGTGTGCTTCCCAAATGGAGCCCTATTCCCTTTATAATGCACTACTTTTGGCCTGTCAGAGGCCTGTGGTCCACTATATAGGAAATTAGATGACATTTTGGAAGCACCCTAGGTGTTACCAGTGCCCTAAAGGCCTTTGGCTGGCAACAGTGATTAGGAAGTGCAGTACCATCATATTCCCTGCTACTACTCTGCTGAAGTCACCGTTCTTTAACAGTGGTCTCATACATAGGCCCTCCATCTCAGGCTGGATAAAATCTCCACTACCCTCAGTGCCGGCCATGCAGAAATGAAAAACAGAGAGGAGATGACGTGCTGCCTGCAGCCTGCAGCAGCCAGGGATGAAAACCATGGTGAGGTCTGTGCAAACACACACACACACACAGACAGACACATCTCTGTTGCCCAGGACCCATATTCACTACATCCACCCAGAGGAATGCTCCCTTTGATGCGTCACAGGAAGTCAGAGCCTACAACACTATTCTACAGTGGATTATACAGCACGACCTGAACCACCATCTGAACAGAGATCAAACACAGAGATCAATGTCTGAACCAAAACAATTAAAACAACTAACACCCTTGTCTTTCTTGGTACTGACACTCACACGGTCTCTTCTCACTAGCACTGATTCTGCTGATAGCTGCTTTATTGAGGAAAAGTAATTATTATTATTACTGTGATAGGAGGTTGTCTCACCATCTTAAGATGAATTAACTTTACTGTAAGTCGCTCTGCATAAGAGCGTCTGCTAAATGACTGAAGTGTGAATGTAGCTGAAATGTAAATGTGGCTGAAATGTAAATGCAGCTGAAATGTAAATGCATCTGAAATGTAAATGCGTCTGAAATGTAAATGCGTCTGAAATGTAAATGCGTCTGAAATGTAAATGCATCTGAAATGTAAATGCAGCTGAAATGTAAATGTAGCTGAAATGTAAATGCAGCTGAAATGTAAATGTGGCTGAAATGTAAATGCGTCTGAAATGTAAATGCGTCTGAAATGTAAATGCGTCTGAAATGTAAATGCGTCTGAAATGTAAATGCGTCTGAAATGTAAATGCGTCTGAAATGTAAATGCTTCGGAAATGTAAATATGGATGAAATGTAAATGTAGCTGAAATGTAAATGCAGCTGAAATGTAAATGCAGCTGAAATGTAAATGCAGCTGAAATGTAAATGCAGCTGAAATGTAAATGCAGCTGAAATGTAAATGCAGCTGAAATGTAAATGCAGCTGAAATGTAAATGCAGCTGAAATGTAAATGCAGCTGAAATGTAAATGTAGCTGAAATGTAAATGTAGCTGAAATGTAAATGTAGCTGAAATGTAAATGTAGCTGAAATGTAAATGTGGATGAAATATAAAATGTAGCTAAAATGTAAATGTTTTCCTATTCAATTCTATGGATCTGAACCTGATCAAAACTGGGTCCGATGTTTTCGTTTCAGGTTGTCCTTTTCAGCACAGGTCCAGCAACTACGGTGGGCAGTTAGTTACTGCTTGGTTTGGCTGAACTTAGCTCAGTAGTGTAGGAAATATTCACTCTGAAGAGTTTTTCAATCTGGATGCATGAGTCATTCACTTCAGAAGATCTGTTCATCCTCTGCCCACAAGAGGGCAATGCTATAATTAATCCCCATAGTCTCACAACCGTGAAGTGCAGAATCATCAATTCACTGCAATTGTCTACAGTCTACAGTTCTGTCAAGGCATTTTAATACAATGCAACAGCATGCTAACAGATACCCATGGACTTCCAGTCATAGTGCTAATGTTAGTTAGCCTTGGTGTGCAAATCTACCTCTTAACTTCCTTCATACTGGAAACAGACATAAACAATATTTCATCTGACTCTGGGGAAGTAGATAAAGGGCCTCATTGCCAAAATCCCAAAGTATCCCTTTAACTTTCTGTCACCCAACAACATTTCTACCATTTCACAGGATCAGACTAGCAGACACTACAAAAGACCATTAGAAGCAGGCATGATTCTCAATGTTTCTGTGATGGCTAGGCTTTAGCTCAGAGGGCTAACAGACTTGTAGCACCCAGGAGGCCTGGATTCAAACCCAGTCGGCCATACAAGCAGGCATGATGCTATTCTATTCCCTATTTACTTCTGCGATGTTCAGAGACTGTTATTTCAGCAACAGACGTGTTAGCCTGCTGAGCTAAAGCCTAGCTTCTAAAGGAGCTTTGTCAGGCAGCTAGAGGGAACAGTGGTATCTGAACGCTACTCTTTACCGACGACGATGCGGCTGCAGCTGAGACAGACGGCTTCTCGGACCAGAAACTCTGGCGGCTGCCAGGCATATCTTATCATTGGGGCTCCCGAGTGGCACGGCGGTCTAAGGCACTGCATCTCAGGGCTGGAGGTGTCACTACAGACCCTGGTTTGTTTCCAGGCTGTATCACAACTGGCCGTGATTGGGAGTCCCATAGGGCGGCACACAATTGGCCCAGCATCGTCCGGGTTAGGGTTTGATTGGGGTAGGCCCAGCATCGTCCGGATTAGGGTTTGGCTGGGGTAGGCCCAGCATCGTCCGGGTTAGGGTTTGGCTGGGGTAGGCCCAGCATCGTCCGGGTTAGGGTTTGGCTGGGGTAGGCCCAGCATCGTCCGGGTTAGGGTTTGGCTGGGGTAGGCCCAGCATCGTCCGGGTTAGGGTTTGGCTGGGGTAGGCCCAGCATCGTCCGGGTTAGGGTTTGGCTGGGGTAGGCCCAGCATCGTCTGGGTTAGGGTTTGGCTGGGGTAGGCCCAGCATCGTCCGGGTTAGGGTTTGGCTGGGGTAGGCCCAGCATCGTCCGGGTTAGGGTTTGGTTGGGGTAGGCCCAGCATCGTCCGGGTTAGGGTTTGGTTGGGGTAGGCAGTCATTGTAAATAAGAATTTCTTCTTAACTGCTTTGCCTAGTTAAATCACATAAAAATAACAAATAAAATCACAGGGAGGACTGCCAGAGCAGGCTGAGTGGTGTGGTGTTGAGCAGGCTGAGTGGTGTGGTGTTGAGCAGGCTGAGTGGTGTGGTGTTGAGCAGGCTGAGTGGTGTGGTGTTGAGCAGGCTGAGTGGTGTGGTGTTGAGCAGGCTGAGTGGTGTGGTGTTGAGCAGGCTGAGTGGTGTGGTGTTGAGCAGGCTGAGTGGTGTGGTGTTGAGCAGGCTGAGTGGTGTGGTGTTGAGCAGGCTAAGTGGTGTGGTGTTGAGCAGGCTGAGTGGTGTGGCGTTGAGCAGGCTGAGTGGTGTGGCGTTGAGCAGGCTGAGTGGTGTGGCGTTGAGCAGGCTGAGTGGTGTGGCGTTGAGCAGGCTGAGTGGTGTGGTGTTGAGCAGGCTGAGTGGTGTGGTGTTGAGCAGGCTGAGTGGTGTGGTGTTGAGCAGGCTGAGTGGTGTGGCTTTGAGCAGGCTGAGTGGTGTGGTGTTTGCCAAGACACTGACTCACACTCTCACCCTCAGGGATAATCTTTCATGACATGTTCAACTCATGACATAATAAACTAAGATTAAGCTTAGAATACCCAATTTTACGCTACATTTGGAGGGTACCAGTAGCATGGAGCAGACCACACTAGCACTGCAACATCTATGGAGGGTACCAGTAGCATGGAGCAGACCACACGATCACTGCAACATCTATGGAGGTTACCAGTAGCACGGGGCAGACCACACTAGCACTGCAACATCTATGGAGGTTACCAGTAGTACGGGGCAGACCACACTATCACTGCAACATCTATGGAGGTTACCAGTAGTACGGGGCAGACCACACTATCACTGCAACATCTATGGAGGTTACCAGTAGTACGGGGCAGACCACACTATCACTGCAACATCTATGGAGGTTACCAGTAGTACGGGGCAGACCACACTACCACTGCAACATCTATGGACGTTACCAGTAGTACGTTGCACTGTAACATCTACCAGGGCAGACACACCATTAACTAACATCTACCAGGGCAGACACACCACTAACTATCATCTACCAGGACAGACAGACCACTAACTAACATCTACCAGGACAGACACACCACTAACTAACATCTACCAGGACAGACACACCACTAACTACCATCTACCAGGACAGACACACCACTAACTACCATCTACCAGGACAGACACACCACTAACTACCATCTACCAGGACAGACAGACCACTAACTACCATCTACCAGGACAGACACACCACTAACTAACTAACTAACTAACATCTACCAGGGCAGAAACACCACTAACTAACATTTACCAGGACAGACACACCACTAACTAACATCTACCAGGACAGACACACCACTAACTAACATCTACCAGGACAGAAACACCACTAACTAACATCTACCAGGACAGCCAGACCACTAACTAACATCTACCAGGGCAGACAAACCACTAACTAACATCTACCAGGACAGACACACCACTAACTAACATCTACCAGGACAGAAACACCACTAACTAACATCTACCAGGACAGCCAGACCACTAACTAACATCTACCAGGGCAGACAAACCACTAACTAACATCTACCAGGACAGACACACCACTAACTAACATCTACCAGGACAGACACACCACTAACTAACATCTACCAGGACAGACACACCACTAACTAACATCTACCAGGACAGACACACCACGAACTAACATCTACCAGGACAGACACACCACTAACTAACATCTACCAGGACAGACACACCACTAACTAACATCTACCAGGACAGAAACACCACTAACTAACATCTACCAGGACAGAAACACCACTAACTAACATCTACCAGGACAGAAACACCACTAACTAACATCTACATCAGGGCAGAAACACCACTAACTAACATCTACCAGGACAGAAACACCACTACCTAACATCTACCAGGACAGAAACACCACTAACTAACATCTACCAGGACAGAAACACCACTACCTAACATCTACCAGGGCAGAAACACCACTAACTAACATCTACCAGGACAGAAACACCACTAACTAACATCTACCAGGACAGAAACACCACTACCTAACATCTACCAGGGCAGAAACACCACTCCATCACTATAAGTCTCTATATTATGTTGGAGAAAAGATTTCCTGAGGCTCTAGAGATGTATCACAATAACTATAAACTACAGATTTATTTATACAACACAGGAGGTTGGTGGCACCTTAATTGGGGAAGACGGACTCATGGTAATGGCTGGAGCAGAATTAGTGGAATAGTATCAAATACATCAAACACATGGTTTCCATGTGTTTGATGCCATTCCATTTGCTCCGTTCCAGCAATTATTATGGTCTGTTCTTCCCTCAGCAGCCTCCACTGCTATACAACAACCTAAACTATCACTGTAACTATAAACTACAGATCTATCACTATACAGCTACCTAAACTATCACTATACCTATAAACTACAGATCTATCACGATACAGCTACCTAAACTATCACTATAACTATAAACTACAGATCTATCACGATACAGCTACCTAAACTATCACTGTAACTATAAACTACAGATCTATCACGATACAGCTACCTAAACTATCACTATAACTATAAACTATAGATCTATCACTATACAGCTACCTAAACTATCACTATAACTATAAACTATAGATCTATCACGATACAGCTACCTAAACTATCACTATAACTATAAACTATAGATCTATCACGATACAGCTACCTAAACTATCACTATAACTATAAACTATAGATCTATCACGATACAGCTACCTAAACTAATACTATAACTATAAACTATAGATCTATCACGATACAGCTACCTAAACTATCACTGTAACTATAAACTATAGATCTATCACTATACAGCTACCTAAACTATCACTATAACTATAAACTATAGATCTATCACTATACAGCTACCTAAACTATCACTATAACTATAAACTACAGATCTATCACTATACAGCTACCTAAACTATCACTATAACTATAAACTACAGATCTATCACTATACACTACCTAAACTATCACTATAACTATAAACTATAGATCTATCACTATACAGCTACCTAAACTATCACTATACAGCTACCTAAACTATCACTAACTATAAACTATAGATCTATCACTATACAGCTACCTAAACTATCACTATACCTATAAACTATAGATCTATCACTATACAGCTACCTAAACTATCACTATAACTATAGATCTATCACTATACAGCTACCTAAACTATCACTATAACTATAGATCTATCACTATACAGCTACCTAAACTATCACTATAACTATAAATCTATAGATCTATCACTATACAGCTACCTAAACTATCACTATAAACTACAGATCTATCACTATACAGCTACCTAAACTATCACTATACAGCTACCTAAACTATCACTATACAGCTACCTAAACTATCACTATACAGCTACCTAAACTATCACTATAAACTACAGATGTATCACTAAACAGCTACCTAAACTATCACTATAACTATAAACTACAGATCTATCACTATACAGCTACCTAAACTATCACTATACAGCTACCTAAACTATCACTATAAACTACAGATGTATCACTAAACAGCTACCTAAACTATCACTATAACTATAAACTATAGATCTATCACTATACAGCTACCTAAACTATCACTATACAGCTACCTAAACTATCACTATAAACTACAGATCTATCACTATACAGCTACCTAAACTATCCCTATACAGCTACCTAAACTATCACTATAAACTACAGATGTATCACTATACAGCTACCTAAACTATCACTATAAACTACAGATGTATCACTAAACAGCTACCTAAACTATCACTATAACTATAAACTATAGATATACAGTGGGGCAAAAAAAGTATTTAGTCAGCCACCAATTGTGTAAGTAGCGAGGCTACATACAGAAACCGGTTAGTCAGGCTGATTGAGGTAGTATGTACATATGGTTAAATATGGTTAAAGTGACTGCATATCTGATGAACAGAGAGTTGCAGTAGCGTAAAAGAGGGGTGGTGGGTGGCGGGACACAATGCAGATACCCCGGTTAGCCAATGTGCCGAAGCACTGGTTGGACGGACCAATTGAGGTAGTATGTACATGAATGTATAGTTAAAGTGACTATGCATATATGATAAACAGAGAGTAGCAGCGTAAAAGAGGGGTTGTGGGGGGGGCACACAATGCAAATAGTCTGGGTAACCATTTGATTACCTGTTCAGGAGGCTTATGGCTTGGGGGTAAAAACTGTTGAGAAGCCTTTTTGTCCTAGACTTGGCACTCCGGTACCGATTGCCATGCGGTAGTAGAGAGAACAGTCTATCACTGTCACTATCACTATCACTGTCACTAACACTAATACTAATACTATCACTATTACTATCACTGCCACTGTCACTAACACCGTCACTGTCACTATCGCTAACACTGTCACTATCACTATCACTAACACTGTCATTATCACTAACACTGTCACACTAACACTGTCATTATCACTGTCACTATCGCTAACACTGTCACTTATCACTGTCACTATCACCATCGCTGTCACTAACAATGTCACTATCACTGTCACTATCACTAACACTGTCACTATCACTATCACTATCGCTAACACTGTCACTATCGCTATCGCTAACACTATCACTGTCACTATCACTGTCACTATCACTCACTGTCACTGTCACTAAACACTGTCACTGTCACTATCACTATCACTATTACTATCACTGTCACTATCGCTAACAATGTCACTATCGCTAACACTGTCACTATCACTAACACTGTCACTATCACTGTCACTATCACTAACACTGTCACTATCACTATTACTATCACTGTCACTATCGCTAACAATGTCACTATCACTGTCACTAACACTGTCACTATCACTATCGCTAACACTGTCACTATCACTCACTATCACTAACACTGTCACTATCACTATCACTATCACTAACAATGTCACTATCACTGTCACTATCACTAACACTGTCACTATCACTATCACTGATCACTATCACTATCACTAACACTGTCACTAACACTATCACTATCACTATCACTGTCACTATCACTATCACTATCACTGTCACTATCACTATCACTAACACTGTCACTATCACTACTACACTATGTCACTATCACTAACACTGTCACTATCACTAACACTGTCACTATCACTAACACTGTCACTATCACTAACACTATCACTATCACTATCACTAACACTGTCACTATCACTAACACTGTCACTATCACTATTACTATCACTGTCACTATCGCTAACAATGTCACTATCACTGTCACTAACACTGTCACTATCACTATCGCTAACACTGTCACTATCGCGATCACTAACACTAACACTATCACTAACACTGTCATTATCACTAACACTATCACTAACACTATCACTAACACTATCACTAACACTGTCGTTATCACTAACACTGTCACTATCACTAACATGATCACTAACACTGTCACTATCACTGTCACTAACACTATCATTAACACTATCACTATCACTAACACTGTGTCTATCACTAACACTGTCACTATCACTGTCACTAACACTATCACTGTCACTAACACTAACACGATGCCCAGACGGCATCCCCAGCCGCGCCCTCAGAGCATGCGCAGACCAGCTGGCCGGTGTGTTTACGGACATATTCAATCAATCCCTATACCAGTCTGCTGTTCCCACATGCTTCAAGAGGGCCACCATTGTTCCTGTTCCCAAGAAAGCTAAGGTAACTGAGCTAAACGACTACCGCCCCGTAGCACTCACATCCGTCATCATGAAGTGCTTTGAGAGACTAGTCAAGGACCATATCACCTCCACCCTACCTGACACCCTTGACCCACTCCAATTTGCTTACCGCCCAAATAGGTCCACAGACGATGCAATCTCAACCACACTGCACACTGCCCTAACCCATCTGGACAAGAGGAATACCTATGTGAGAATGCTGTTCATCGACTACAGCTCGGCATTCAACACCATAGTACCCTCCAAGCTCGTCATCAAGCTCGAGACCCTGGGTCTCGACCCCGCCCTGTGCAACTGGGTACTGGACTTCCTGACGGGCCGCCCCCAGGTGGTGAGGGTAGGCAACAACATCTCCTCCCCGCTGATCCTCAACACTGGGGCCCCACAAGGGTGCGTTCTGAGCCCTCTCCTGTACTCCCTGTTCACCCACGACTGCGTTGCCATGCACGCCTCCAACTCAATCATCAAGTTTGCGGACGACACAACAGTGGTAGGCTTGATCACCAACAACGACGAGACGGCCTACAGGGAGGAGGTGAGGGCCCTCGGAGTGTGGTGTCAGGAAAATAACCTCACACTCAACGTCAACAAAACTAAGGAGATGATTGTGGACTTCAGGAAACAGCAGAGGGAACACCCCCATCCACATCGATGGAACAGTAGTGGAGAGGGTAGCAAGTTTTAAGTTCCTCGGCATACACATCACAGACAAACTGAATTGGTCCACTCACACAGACAGCATCGTGAGGAAGGCGCAGCAGCGCCTCTTCAACC
Source organism: Oncorhynchus tshawytscha (assembly GCF_018296145.1). Lineage (NCBI taxonomy): Eukaryota > Metazoa > Chordata > Actinopteri > Salmoniformes > Salmonidae > Oncorhynchus > Oncorhynchus tshawytscha. The sequence continues at coordinate 28,827 of NW_024609030.1, read as the reverse complement.
TCAGGAGGCTGAAGAAATTCGGCTTGTCACCAAAAGCACTCACAAACTTCTACAGATGCACAATCGAGAGCATCCTGGCGGGCTGTATCACCGCCTGGTATGGCAACTGCACCGCCCTCAACCGTAAGGCTCTCCAGAGGGTAGTGAGGTCTGCACAACGCATCACCGGGGGCAAACTACCTGCCCTCCAGGACACCTACACCACCCGATGCTACAGGAAGGCCATAAAGATCATCAAGGACATCAACCACCCGAGCCACTGCCTGTTCACCCCGCTGCCATCCAGAAGGCGAGGTCAGTACAGGTGCATCAAAGCTGGGACCGAGAGACTGAAAAACAGCTTCTATCTCAAGGCCATCAGACTGTTAAACAGCCACCACTAACATTGAGTGGCTACTGCCAACACACTGTCAATGACACTGACTCTACTCCAGCCACTTTAATCATGGGAATTGATGGGAAATGATGTAAATATATCACTAGCCACTTTAAACAATGCTACCTTATATAATGTTACTTACCCTACATTGTTCATCTCATATGCATACGTTGATACTTTACTCTATATCATCGACTGCATCCTTATGTAATACATGTATCACTTGCCACTTTAACTATGCCACTTGGTTTACATACTTATCTCATATGTATATACTGTACTCGATATCATCTACTGTATCTTGCCTATGCTGCTCTGTACCATCACTCATTCATATATCCTTATGTACATATTCTTTATCCCCTTACACTGTGTATGACAGTAGTTTTTTTTTGGAATTGTTAGTTAGATTACTTGCTCGTTATTACTGCATTGTCGGAACTAGAAGCACAAGCATTTCGCTACACTCGCATTAACATCTGCTAACCATGTGTATGTGACAAATAAAATTTGATTTGATTTGATTAGATTTTGATTTGATTTGATCACTAACACTGTCACTATCACTGTCACTAACACTATCACTAACAACAACAATAACAACAACAACAACAATAACAATTACCAGGGAGGGGCAGAGTTAACCAGGGAGGGACAGGGCAAACCGGGGAGGGACAGAGTGAACAAGGGAGGGACAGAGTGAACCAGGGGAGACAGGGTGAACCAAGGAGGGACAGAGGGAACCAGGGAGGGACAGAGTGAACCAGGGGAGACAGGGTGAACCAGGGGAGACAGGGTGAACCAAGGAGGGACAGAGGAACCAGGGAGGGACAGAGGGAACCAGGGAGGGACAGAGGGAACCAGGGAGGGACAGAGGGAACCAGGGAGGGACAGAGGGGGAACAGAGGGAACAGGGAGGGACAGAGGGAACCAGGGAGGGACAGAGGGAACCAGGGAGGGACAGGGAGGAACCAGGGAGGGACAGGGTGAACCAGGGAGGGACAGAGTGAACCAGGGAGGGACAGAGGGAACCAGGGAGGGGCAGGGTGAACCAGGGAGGGACAGGGTGAACAAACGAGGGGCAGAGTGAGCCAGGGAGGGACAGAGGGAACCAGGGAGGGACAGAGGGAACCAGGGAGGGACAGGGTGAACCAGGGAGGGACAGAGGGAACCAGGGAGGGACAGAGGGAACCAGGGAGGGACAGAGGGAACCAGGGAGGGACAGGGTGAACCAGGGAGGGACAGGGTGAACCAGGGAGGGACAGAGGGAACCAGGGAGGGACAGGGGAACAGGGAGGGACAGAGTGAACAAGGGAGGGACAGAGGGAACCAGGGAGGGACAGAGGGAACCAGGGAGGGACAGAGGGAACCAGGGAGGGACAGAGGGAACCAGGGAGGGACAGAGGGAACCAGGGAGGGACAGGGTGAACCAGGGAGGGACAGGGTGAACCAGGGAGGGACAGGGTGAACCAGGGAGGGACAGGGGAACCAGGGGGAGGGACAGAGGGAACCAGGGAGGGACAGAGGGAACCAGGGAGGGACAGAGGGAACCAGGGAGGGACAGAGGGAACCAGGGAGGGACAGGGGAACCAGGGAGGGACAGAGGGAACCAGGGAGGGACAGGGGAACCAGGGAGGGACAGGGTGAACCAGGGAGGGACAGGGTGAACCAGGGAGGGACAGAGGGAACCAGGGAGGGACAGAGGGAACCAGGGAGGGACAGAGGGAACCAGGGGGAGGGGAACCAGGGAGGGACAGGGTGAACCAGGGAGGGAAGAGTGAACAAACGAGGGGCAGAGTGAGCCAGGGAGGGGCAGGGTGAACCAGGGAGGGGAAGAGTGAACAAACGAGGGGCAGAGTGAACCAGGGAAGGGCAGGGTGAACCAGGGAGGGACAGGGTGAACAAACGAGGGGCAGAGTTAACCAGGGAGGGAAAGGTGAACCAGGGAGGGCAGGGTGAACCAGGGAGGGGAAAGGTGAACCAGGGAGGGACAAGGTGAACCAGGGAGGGACAAGGTGAACCAGGGAGGGACAAGGTGAACCAGGGAGGGACAAGGTGAACCAGGGAGGGACAAGGTGAACCAGGGAGGGGCAGGGTGAGCCAGGGAGGGGCAGGGTGAGCCAGGGAGGGGCAGGGTGAGCCAGGGAGGGGCAGGGTGAGCCAGGGAGGGCAAAGGTGAACCAGGGAGGGCAAAGGTGAACCAGGGAGGGCAAAGGTGAACCAGGGAGGGCAAAGGTGAACCAGGGAGGGGCAGGGTGAACCAGGGAGGGGCAAGGTGAACCAGGGAGGGGCAGGGTGAACCAGGGAGGGGAAAGGTGAACCAGGGAGGGGCAAGGTGAACCAGGGAGGGGCAGGGTGAACCAGGGAGGGGCAGGGTGAACCAGGGAGGGGAAAGGTGAACCAGGGAGGGGCAGGGTGAACCAGGGAGGGGCAGGGTGAACCAGGGAGGGGCAGGGTGAACCAGGGAGGGGCAGGGTGAACCAGGGAGGGGCAGGGTGAACCAGGGAGGGGCAGGGTGAACCAGGGAGGGACAGGGTGAACCAGGGAGGGACAGGGTGAACCAGGGAGGGACAGGGTGAACCAGGGAGGGACAGGGTGAACCAGGGAGGGACAGGATGAACCAGGGAGGGACAGGAACTGGCTGGGAGGAATTAGTGTTAGTATCCGGTTATTTATAGACACAAAGGTGACTATTACAGAGACGACATCTGCCAACCTCTGGCCTGCTGGCCAGATCTAAAAGCCTCTGTGTCCTCACTCACACTGCGATCCTAAAGAGCTAAGAGCTTTACGGGCTGGATGGGCCACTCTCTATGTGCCTGTCCCAAATGGAACCCTATTCCCTATGTGGTGCACTACTGTTGACGAGGGGCCATTGGGAATAGGGGACATATATGGAATAGGATGCCATTTGGGATGGAGGATATGAGACACTCAGGTTGAATTATTTCGATGGATTTATACAGGATGCTAAATCCAGTGAGAGACATCTCCATCCTCCATCCAGTCACACACTGGCATTAAAGACCCGTGTATAAACACTGTACTGTAGCCTACTGCCCAGCGATATGTCTAAGTCATAACACATTTCATGTGTTTTGTCTGTTGGGTATAAGCACAACAATCTGATATGACGAGACATACTGTACTAGACATGCAGACTTGCATCATGCTAGTGCTCCATAGCAGTGTATTACACTCTGACCTTATTACATGGATCCCTCATCATTGCAGTGGGTTAGAATAGCATTCACCTCCCAATAGAGCATCTACAGGCATGCTCGCTATAAAACAAATATAGGTGATAGGGATTAGAAAGTACGGTATGGAACATCGAGAGTATGGGGAATAGAATGTAGGGTATGGAACATCAAACATATGGGATTAGAATGTAGGGTATGGAACATCGAGAGTACAGGGATTAGAATGTAGGGTATGGAACATCGAGAGTACAGGGATTAGAATGTAGGGTTTGGAACATCGAGAGTACAGGGATTAGAATGTAGGGTATGGAACATCGAGAGTACAGGGATTAGAATGTAGGGTATGGAACATCGAGAGTACAGGGATTAGAATGTAGGGTATGGAACATCGAGAGTACAGGGATTAGAATGTAGGGTATGGAACATCGAGAGTACAGGGATTAGAATGTAGGGTATGGAACATCAAGAATACGGGGATTAGAAATTAGGGTATGGAACATCGAGAGTACAGGGATTAGAATGTAGGGTATGGAACATCGAGAGTACGGGGATTAGAAATTAGGGTATGGCACATTGACAGTAAAAACAAACAGATATTTAGTATTCAATAGATACTGTATGTATTAGCCTTTCAATGACTTGATGTATACTACACTATACCATATTAACCAATGACTAGATGTATACTATACCATATTAATCTATGACTAGATGTATACTATACCATATTAACCAATTACACTGGATCTGTCTGGCAAAAAAATATATTTGCCTTCGTACATGTGTATAGTATATTATACTACACAAGCCACACAATCCAACATAAAAGCAGTTAGTTCCCCTGCGTATCCCTCATTAATGGAAAACAAACATGAGAGAGAGAGAGAGAGAGAGAGACAGACAGAGACAGAGAGAGAGGCAGACAGAGACAGAGAGACAGAGACAGAGACAGAGAGAGAGAGAGAGAGAGAGAGGGAGATATTATCTACCTCACTTGCTTTGGCAATGTTAACACATGTTTCGCATGCCAATAAAGCCCCTTGAATTGAAATGGAATTGAATTGAGAGAGAGACAGAGACAGAGACAGAGAGAGAGGCAGACAGAGACAGAGAGAGAATATATATTTTAGAATTATATTTTAGAAATGCTACCATACTGAGGCTAATGAGCAACACAATGGCTGTGCTTATCTATGCAGAAATTAGGTGTCAATCTCACAACCATATTATTGGTGACAGTTTATAAATATTAGCCTATATAAGCCTATATTCCTTCATGGGAAAATGTATATGTAATTCTGACATTGGTTTGGATGAACATAAAAACAATATAAAGATCAATATAATATTTTCCATTAAAATTGGGATTGAATTTATATGAATAGGTATGTTTTCCAATATTATTTTCATTTAAAAAATACAATGTACATAAAAAAATCTCTATACACATTTTGGTGCGTCGCGCACACGTAAAAATAATGGACCAATTCGATTTGCATTGTTTGTAGAAGGATCCCAAATGTGGACAATATATCAATCTTGATCACTTCTGCATCATGAGATTAAGATGCCCACAGGAATCAATCACTATGCTCATTATGCACGTGCCAGGCCAGGCCGCAAATATTCGCTGAAAAGCTGCCATGACGCACAGCCGCTGTGTTGGACATCTGTATAACACACGTTTTCATGCTCCTTTTTGTGATCCTATAATCTAAAGTAGATATCTCAATCACAAAAAACTAGACTTAAACTTTAAGGATAAGCAAAATCCAATGGGCAATCATGTTTGGACTGTGCTTTCAACATGCTATATTTCTGGAAACCTCGACTGTTTGAAAGAAAAAAAGTCACGGATCAGATGAGAAGAGAATACAGTACCCTGCTGGAGTTCCATCGTTGCACGTGACTGAAGTATTTTCCAAAAAGTGCAGCTTCATATCATAGTCGAGCTTCTGCGCCGAACACGGGTAGAGGGACTGCGCCAGGTTCTTCACCTGCGTCATGAAGTTGTCCATGTTCTCTTCGACGGCGGTGAAATCCAGAGGGAAACTCTCCGTGGTGTCACCCCGGTCCCGGTATGTGGGAGAAGGCGGTGTCCGTCGTGGTTGCGGGTTGCGACCACCTCGGAATCTTCTTGCGGCAAAAACTCCGGACTGCATAAACACCAGCAGCAAAAGCCAGGAAATCAATCTCATTGCCGTCATCTTTTCCGCGAGCCACCTGCAGTTTAGGTCTTCCTTTGATGGTTTCCGAGTTTAAGGTTTTCCTTCGAAAGAATTCTTGCTATTTGGAGATTGGATTGGAAAAAGAAGCAGAGAATTACGCACGGTTCGAACTGTTGCACTGCTATCCTCCGACCTAGGCTAACTGTTTTGTATCAGATGATCAAGGAAAATACTTTTTAAATGCATTTATTAAAAACAATTCAGTTGCTTCTATGGGTCGATATGAACAATGTCTAAAATAGAAGCAATAGTTTCCTAGATGATCTTAATCGAATCCGTAAAACTGTTCTGTTCTCAAACCACTACCGCACTGTCACTGCTATTGAACCAAGTTTAGGGTTTGAGTTAAATGACAATACTCATCACATGCTCTGGAATTTTATTCAAACTTTCCCCCCTTCTCTCACCCGGCATCCAATCAGAGAGGAGGGCAGGACTCTGGGCTGGGCATGATCAAGCGTAGCAGACTTCCCCCCTTTTAATTTATTGAGGGGGAAAAAATGTCCGTGCTTTGGCTCTTTTGATCCGCGATGTTTCATTTGATGTGGTGTTTTTTTATTGACTTTGAAATGCCTGTTTCCCATTCCACACACATATATAGAGTAAGAATAAGCCCCTTGTTACACACTAGCCTAAAACTCAAGAGGGGAAAAATACACAACACAAAATCTAACTCTGGCCGGAGATTAACAACTCAGTAGCAAACTATTATGTTAGACATAGATGTAACATGTTTTACACTTTGATTAAAATGAAATATAAATTATTCGTCTATTATTATTAGTATTATTATTAATTATTATTAATAATCGTTTTTACCATGTCTCTTATTGAATTGTTGAATAGCCCTGTACATTTATTATGAATTAATGCACGGATACGGTCTTTGATCTCACATACTTTTTCTCTGAAAGCAATACTAACTTCACGCATTCTTTAATTTCCTCAAAGGTTATTACTGTGGTGGATATCTTTTACAGATTGCTATATACCGACTTCCTCTTAATTCATTTTTAATATACTGAAATGGTGCCCACAGGTGTTTCATGTTGCGAGTTGAAAGCCTTCCTGTGATGTATTGTGGCGCGCGCGGACACCCCTAGAGCGCAGGCAGTGCGTAAAGTAGACTAGCGCAGAAGCTATATGAGTTGCCATTGATGTGAATGATGAAGTGACACAAAATCTCACGCTAGTCACAGTTTACTCCTAAACGACTTCTTATGCCATAGCCTTCTTCGCTATCAATTGAACGCAGAAGACGTTTTCATTACTTCAATTGCACCTATTTAGCTATAATAACTGTCATGTCATGATATCATTTTAGAAAAGGCTATTATTCTATTATTCTAAGAATGTGTGGCATGATTTCATTTTGACGACTAAATATCCTTGCTCAAAGCTATCTATCGTTTAACATCTTCAGCTTTTACATGTGTTGTTTATAAATGCTTATTTCGATTAGATTTCAAAATAATTCAACATTACCTAGGTGTGCGCGAGCCTTTATTCCTAATGAACGATACTTTCAATATGTTGGCTTTAGGGCAACTCTAAGCATGTTGTGTTTATCTGCGAGAGTGGACGCGGACCCTTTTTTTAATCTACAAAAGCCCCCTAAAGATCAAAGCAGCCATCACTCTCTTTCTCTCCCCTCTATCCCTCCTTCTTTCCCTCCCTTCGCAGCCCTGTCAGAACCCTTGCTCGACTGTATATTTGAAGTCAAGTTGAGCATCCTGAAGGGAAGCCCTCACCTTAACGCTGGAATGCACGGTTGCGGTTGAAATATTTTTTTAAAAGGTTGGTCCCTCTCTGTGTCTGTGGAACAAATCCTTAATCTGATCCAGTCCGCAAGCGGCTTGCCTTGGATAAATACAATGCGTGCCATGCCATGTCGTCAACACGAGGCAATAGGGGATGCTTATTTATTTGCCTTGACGTATGTACTCGTCTTTAACTTCGTCTATAGGTTAGGCACGGCAATCACATTATAACATAACAGGAAGAATTTGGCAAAACGCCCCTGTCCTTTTTAACCCAATCGCCAAATTGAAATGCGTCACATTTGTTACTTTTCAAACTCCTTTTAAAATTGCTATTAGACTGTATAAAAGTCATTATACAAAATGTTGTCAGTAGGCTTGTAGACTATGCACTAAAATAGCCTACTTTAATGTAAGTGTAAAATAGATGTGTATCCCTGTCTACCTGCTGTAGGTTATCTGACCCTTTATTTCTGTCAACGGATGTCCCAACAAATGATGGAATAAACAATATAATATCAGAAATGTAACTTCGCGTAATTAGGCTATATACATCAATAGGGCTCGACATTAGCCTAAATAACACGATCAATAAACACCTAATTTGCATTCAAAGTTGTGTAAAAAGACAGTCCTATTTAGGGAACCCGACACTTTCTCAGGATAATTGATATGGTAATTGTTTTATTCCCGCTATGCTTGGAGGGGGGGGGGCTATGATGTCTTAATTAACCGTCACGCGCAATAAACACATAAAGGTATTAGTGTTTTATGGACTCTGTGGGATCCTCGGCTGGAGAGCTTTATCATCTTTTGGGGCGGTGAGACTAGAGAGCCGATGGGCTGGGACACTTAACTCTGCAGAACCCTCCCTGTTGCGCCTAACTACCGCCCCATCCGCGTAACTAGGGAACTCGCTCGCTCGCGTGTGACAGTGATTCAATGATTGACACACCAAAGAGATGTCCCTTACTTATTATTATAAAAACATTTTTTAAGAGATTCTCCTTATATTGGAACGCAAACAGGGCTACTAGTGGACATGCTCATGGATCGTCCGCTTTTTCAGACAGAGATAGGCTACAGGTTCACAGGAGATCCTTCACGGACCTCCGTGTCAATTCATAGCGTCCTTTGAGCTCCACGAGCATCATATGTGCCTGTTGATGCCTTGGAGGTGCCAAGAAAAGGCGTTAGGGAAACTACCATTCTCACGGTGCTCTTTGCGGTAGCCTACTTATGTTCTGCTATTGCTTTTGTACTACAGGTTAATATATTTTCTGTAAACAGATCAATGATTGACAGGACCTGAGGTGACAGTGAAGCAGCAATTGAGACACCATACAACAGTATTCAAGCTGGTAATGTTTACTCAATGTTTACTCAATGTCATTTCTAAACTCAATCACAGGTCCATCAGAACAATGACGTTCTGTATTGCTATTGGGGAAACAGGTGAGTCATTAACGTTCATAAATCCTTAATATGCGTTTCCCTTTTTCAAAAATGTCTCCCAACCTGAAATGTCCTTTGGAATACAAAAGTGAGTTAAGGCTTCTGCATGCTTCGGTTGAAGCATTCTGGCGCCTAGCTTAATTCAGCTAGGAGAACTGAACGAGTGTGCTCGCATACCTTCGACCTTCGCTTGAAAAGACCTTTGTTTGAAAAATGAGAAAAAGTGGGAGTAGTACAGTTTGTCCATATTGAGACGCCATAGCATGAATACACTTCCTCAAAATAGTCATAATTCATCTAAGATTTCTCAATAAATCTGCCATTAATTTTGACGTTTTTGTCGAGGAGATCTTAGTCACGCAATTTTACATCAAATTAGGATGTTTGGTGCAAAATTTATCAAGTGAAATGACAACAAACACTTATTCGAAGAATCCCCACTGTTGACCAATCACAGACGAAGGGTATAGACTTCGACTTCGAATTTAGGCTTGCCTCGAGAAAAATGGTTGTGTGCGTGAATAGCCATAAAACCAGTGAATGTTTGTAAATGGTTGTGGAGATAAATATATATATATGTACATTGCTAACATAATATATGTACAAAGTGTTCCGGATGGGAGGCATGTGGACATCTTTATTAACCTCCAAAGTGTGTACAAAGGTGAACAGCAAAGCATAGACCAGGAAATGTGGAGGTATCTGAAATTCTAGACAGATAAATAATACCAGTAGAGAATGGAAACTGTCCCATAGGGAGAAAGGACATCATCACAAAGCAGACAAGAAAACAAACGTACGGGTCCATGCAACAAGGACTGACAGACCCATATCGATGTGCTACTGCTAAAGTGATTGGCAGTCCCAAATGACAACCTATTCCCTATGCAGTGCACTACTTTTGACCACAGCCCTATGGGCTCTGTTTGGGATGTAACCTTGGAGTAGGCGGCCAAGTAACCTGGATATGAAATCACACTCACCAGCAGGACTGATATTCATTGGGCAACTTAGATTAGAACATGTGCTGCTAGGGCCTATAGAAAGGAGAGGGTCTGACACAGATTGAGTCTAGTCACTTTGACCCATACCTCCCAAAATGTTATTCAATGTCATCCCTGGAAATGTAACCCTTAAGTCACTCACAGATGGACCATGGTCCCTCTGACACACTCCAGAGAAGAGAGGTGCCTAGCTTCAAATGTCCTCATGACAAGCTGGTTGAACTAACACGTCTGTGGGCTTACTGTTATATGTTGTTTTTACTGTTGTGTCATACTGCAAACACTGGGCACGAAACTGAAAACGTTGCGAAAATGAGTGTTTGGTATTAGACAAGCCCAGGTAGTCCCTCAGTCTTTGTTCTTCCACGAGAAATTCCATCATTTGGTGTGTTGTTTTGAAAACGCTGTCTCAGGCACTGCTCCAGAATCTCACACACACACACACACACACACACACACACACACACACACACACACACACACACACACACACACACACACACACACACACACACACACACACACACACACACACACACACACACAAACACACAACACACACACACACACACACACACACACACACACACACACACACACACACACACACACACACACACACACCTTTTAAACCCCCTGTGCTCCTTTGAGACCCCTATTTCAAAGTCACTGAGATGTTCTTCTTCTAGCCATTGTAGCCAAAATAATGGGCAACGTGTCATTTTTATACATGACCCTGAGCATCACGGGATGTTAATTGCTTCATTAACTCAGGAATCACACATGTGTAGAATCACCTATCTGCACATTGTGTAGTATAGGTCTGTACACAGTCTGAAACCCTAAAGGACCAAGAACTGACAACTGAGTCTTCCACATGCAGTCACAGGTTTGGAGCCTGGTTATTTTTTTGTCTGTTGTTCACAGTAGTCAAATCAAATCATCAAATCAAATTTTATTTGTCACATACACATGGTTAGCAGATGTTAATGCGAGTGTAGCGAAATGCTTGTGCTTCTAGTTCCGACAATGCAGTAATAACCAACAAGTAATCTAACTAACAATTCCAAAACTACTGTCTTATACACAGTGTAAGGTGATAAAGAATATGTACATAAGGATATATGAATGTGTGATGGTACAGAGCAGCATACTTATTTTCCACCATAATTTGCAAATAAATTCATTAAAAATCCTACAATTTCTGGATTTTTTTTTCTCATTTTGTCTGTCATGGTTGAAGTGTACCTATGATGAAAATTACAGGCCTCTCTCATCTTTTTAAGTGGGAGAACTTGCACAATTGGTGGCTGACTAAATACTTTTTTGCCCCACTGTAGGTGGGAATGGGATTTTCATTTAGCTCTTGACCCTGCTGCTCTTGAACCTGCTGCTCAAATAAAATATCTCTTAGATTGGCAATAAATCTTAGAAGGTGCTGGGCGTTATATGGCCCGAGTGAAACATGGTGATGTAGAACACCATGGTTGCTGATAGCAGCACAGATTGTGACATTACCACCTCGTTGACCAGGGACTTCAACAATGGCCCGCTGTCCAATCATGTTTCGGCCTCTCCTTCTCCTCTTTGTTAGATTGAAGCCTGCTTCATCGGCAAAGATGAACTCATGAGGTCTGTCCAACGATTCCAAGTCAAATATTGTCTGTAGAAATACAATATACTGTATGTAGGATTTTGTAAGTCGTACAGAGACAGTGCTATACTGTAGAGTACAATTAGGCTTCTGATTCACATACAATGTATGTACTGAAGAGTAATGTCATTCACATAGTATGTGTTAGTACTGTAGACAATCTGGATTACAGTAAATGTTTCTGAATGTACACTTACTTGCACATACTGAGCTTGCAGTTCTTTCACCCTTGGTGAGTTGCGCTCAAAAGGTACTCTGTATACTTGTTTCATTCGCATCCTGTTACGATGGAGGACGCGGTCAATTGTGGAAATGCTCACACTGTCGATTCCCTGGAAGTGTGTGTTGTCTTGTATCACTCGTTCCTGGATTTCTCTGAGTCGTATTGCGTGTGTCAAATCAGAGGGCATGTTGTCCGGTCCTCTGGCAGTCTCTATGGGGGTGCCACAGGGTTCAATTCTCGGGCCGACTCTTTTCTCTGTATATATCAATGATGTTGCTCTTGCTGCAGGCGATTCCCTGATCCACCTCTACGCAGACGACACCATTCTGTATACTTCCGGCCCTTCCTTGGACACTGTGCTATCTAACCTCCAAACAAGCTTCAATGCCATACAACACTCCTTCCGTGGCCTCCAAATGCTCTTAAACGCTAGTAAAACCAAATGCATGCTTTTCAACCGTTCGCTGCCTGCACCCGCACGCCCGACTAGCATCACCACCCTGGATGGTTCCGACCTAGAATATGTGGACATCTATAAGTACCTAGGTGTCTGGCTAGACTGTAAATTCTCCTTCCAGACTCATATCAAACATCTCCAATCTAAAATCAAATCTAGAGTCTGCTTTCTATTCCGCAACAAAGCCTCCTTCACTCACGCCGCCAAACTTACCCTAGTAAAACTGACTATCCTACCGATCCTCGACTTCGGCGATGTCATCTACAAAATAGCTTCCAATACTCTACTCAGCAAACTGGATGCAGTTTATCACAGTGCAATCCGTTTCGTTACAAAGCACCTTATACCACCCACCACTGCGACCTGTATGCTCTAGTCGGCTGGCCCTCGCTACATATTCGTCACCAGACCCACTGGCTCCAGGTCATCTACAAGTCCATGCTAGGTAAAGCTCCGCCTTATCTCAGTTCACTGGTCACGATGGCAACACCCACCCGTAGCACGCGCTCCAGCAGGTGTATCTCACTGATCATCCCTAAAGCCAATACCTCATTTGGTCACCTTTCGTTCCAGTTCTCTGCTGCCTGTGACTGGAACGAATTGCAAAATCGCTAAAGTTGGAGACTTTTATCTCCCTCACCAACTTCAAACATCTGCTATCTGAGCAGCTAACCGATCGCTGCAGCTGTACATAGTCTATCGGTAAATAGCCCACCCAATTTACCTACCTCATCCCCATACTGTTTATATTTATTTACTTTCTGCTCTTTTGCACACCAGTATCTCTACCTGCACATGACCATCTGATCATTTATCACTCCAGTGTTAATCTGCAAAATTGTAATTATTCGCCTACCTCCTCATGCCTTTTGCACACAATGTATATAGACTCTCTTTTTTTTCTACTGTGTGATTGACTTGTTAATTGTTTACTCCATGTGTAACTCTGTGTTGTCTGTTCACACTGCCATGCTTTATCTTGGCCAGGTCGCAGTTGTAAATGAGAACTTGTTCTCAACTAGCCTACCTGGTTAAATAAAGGTTAAATTAAAAAAATTAAAAAATAAAAAAATAATCTTGAAGGACCATGCCAACTATAACGGCCTCTTGCTCCCGAGTGAATATAGCTGTCGTTCCACCTGCATGTGGCAGCCTTGCAATTCTACAAAAAGTAGTTGTGCAGTTACAAAACATATTCATGCAGTACAATACATAGAGTGATTAACTTTACACATGTCTATTGAAACAGCTGCATATAGTGTAGTACAGGAAATGTGCAATTACAAAAATACAGTAGTAAACTGTACCTGTTCTCTTCTCTGAATGTCCTTACTATGGTGGACACAGAAAATGGGCTCAAATTGGGTTGCACTCTAAAGTCCTGCTTCCCTCATTGTCAGTCCATGGACAAGAACATGGTCTATAACTGTTGCTCGAATTTCATCAGATATTTCCACTCTTTGTCTTACTCTTCCTCTTCATCCTCCTCTTCCTCCTTGTCGCCCACCTCGCATACTCACTCGTCCTCTCACATGGATTCTTCTATCCATTCTCAGACTTTCTCCTTCCCACCTTCAACAACCTGTTTGCTCTCTGAACTGGCTTATATTCGCTGTGTCGCATCATTTGAAACAGGTTAAATCAATTTTGAGTGGTTGTGTTCAATCAATGACATGTCTTCTCTATTTGTATTTGATTGTTGCCACTTGTGTTTACCAGTATGGATGACATGTGCATTAGAGTGCAGAATGTGTTTAGAGTTTTGCTGAAAAGTCAAAGTGAGATCTGCAATTGTTGTTTTACCATGTGAAATGGTTTAAGGTATTGACAACAGACTGCATAATTAGCTAAATGAGTCCAGGCAACTGAGAACTTTGTTCAGCCAATGGGGTTTTAGTGTTTAAGCAATTGAGAAAAACTGTAAGTCCACATAGACTGCTGTTGTGCTCACTGTGTGAAGAGCTGTTGTGCTCACTGTGTGAAGAGCTGTTGTGCTCACTGTGTGAAGAGTTTTGAAAAAGTGAGCTACGTATTGAGAAATGAGTCCTAGCGATTGTAAAAAAAAAAACAACCTGTAATCCCAGAATTAGGACATTCAACTGACCCAGCTGTTCCGATGGCAGCCAGTCCCTCAGAAGTGCCCCCGTAGCCCCATTAGCCCCAGCCTCAACCCCCCTTCCGGCTCCAGCCCTCCTATGAAAGTCAAGGCCCTGTCTTTTATCTGCGATCAGTTGCATGTGCCTTCCACAGATCCACAGGTTTTACTGTTTAATTCTAGGCTGGCAGGGCCCATCATGTGATCTGAACGCCTGCCTGTTTGCCTGTATGCCTGTCTGTCTATCTATCTGCGTGTCTGTCTGTCTGACCATTTGGTTCAGAGTTAAAACACATCACAACAATATGAGCGCACTTAGTCTGCGCTAACACTCCTCCTCCTCCTCCTCACACATCAACCCCTCCCCTCCTCCACCTGCTCCCCCTCCTCCTCCCCTCCCCTCCTCCACCTGCTCCTCCTCCTCCTCCTCTTTACACATCAACCCCCTCCCCTCCTCCTCCTGCTCCCCCTCCTCCTCCCCTCCCCTCCTCCACCTGCTCCTCCTCCTCCTCTTTACACATCAACCTCTCCCCTCCTCCACCTGCCCCCCCTCCCCTCCCCTCCCCTCCTCCACCTGCTCCTCCTCCTCCTCTTTACACATCAACCCCCTCTCCCCTCCCTCCACCTGCTCCCCCCTCCTCCTCCTCCCTCTTTACACATCAACTGCCCCTCCCCTGCCTCCCCCCTCCTCCTACCTGCCCCCTCCTCCTCCTCCTCCTCCTCCTCCTTTACACATCAACCCCCTCCCCCTCCTCCTCCTCCCCCTCCCCCTCCTCCGCTCCTCCTCCTCCTCCTCCTCCTCCTCTTTACACATCAACCGCCTCCCCTCCTCCACCTGCTCCTCTACCCCCCTCCTCCTCCTCCCCTCCCCATCCACGACTGTTAGTCTTGATTTTCACATGCTGTTGTCCGGCGTCATATCCGTGATCATCAAATCCTGCTAGTTGGAGCTGTTAGGTCAGGTTACATCAAAGAGATCAGGAGGGATCAGGCTCTTGAAAGGGACAGGCTGGGGCTCACATCATCAGAAACAGGTGGAGGTCCTCCTTCCAAGAACAAAGGAGAGATCACCATCTATAAAACCTTTGTATTTCACACAATAGTTGCTTGAAATTCCTTTAATGTGGCACCCCTCGCTTTTTTCTCTCCACATAGTTCACGAGCTGTTACAGTAGGTACAAGCTTAAGGCCGTTTCTCTGATATCAGGTCTGGACGTTTCGAGTTTAGCCTCCCTACTAAAACCCTCTGGAGGTCACAGTCACACTTCTAACCTGTGATTCAGTGGTATTACACCACAGAGTGTTAAAGTGTGGAAATCTGATAAAACTCTTGGAACTAAAAGAAAAACGGAAATCTGATTAATACAATTCAGGTGTTACGAATTAGTTGTAAAGTTGTTGAAACATTCACAGACTTTATGGGTAATATGATAATTGACACTTCATTTCCCGGCTGGCTCACATTTCAGAGCTCTTCTTTTGAAAGTCATTGCACTTCCAAAAGAGGAACACGTTCCTGTTGTCATACTGTCATAAACTGTAACTCATGATCTTGTTAGGATTGTTTGCTCAAAATGCTTTTTAAAAAAAAATCGTTAGAATCTATTGCTATTGTGGTCGTGTAAGGGAAACATTTACAATTAATGTTTGCAAAATCTTTATCTTTGAAATTACCATATGTTTTATCATTTCTATGTCTGTGACACTGAATGAAATTGACACGCTGTAGTGTTAGCGAGAAAGAAGCATGTGTAATTAGGGTTGCAAATTCCCTGGTTTTCCAGAAATCCTGGTTGTGTGATTCCGGATTCCTGCTTATTCCCTCCTGATACCGGGAATCTTCCAACCGGGATTTCAGGAATACCAGGGAATTTATTGAAAGTTCCCGGAATTTTGCAACCCTAAGTGTGATGCACCTACGTACCCACTACATTTTAGGTTCCTTTAAAACATTGTAGCTCCATCCAACACATTCTCTCAACTCAGGACATTTCTGGAATCCGGTTCCTTTAAAGTCCATTTGACATTTGAACCACTGTTAAGAAATAACATGTAAAAAAGAAAGCAAGAAAACATGTAGAGAGTTCTGGGTGTTAACACTGTGCCTTTCATGTACCCCTTCACCACATGTTCTCTATATTACCCAGAGAATTAGTCAACAACCTTGATCCTGACTTGAGTCAAGAGGTGCCATCTAAGATGTGGACTTCAATGGAGAGTAAGAGAAGAGGCTGGAGACATCTGTCCAACAGGCTCCTATTTCGTAAGAGGAGACCTTATATTGGTTTCAGATGATCTCAGGCCTGTTAGATAAAAACAAAGTATTTCAAGATAGGACAGCGTCCATTAGTGGTCTGCTGGGTCTCCTTGGTTACCAAGGGGTGACCCAATAGTCACATTGACAGATTTAGCATAGCATTGATTTTGCAAGTGGGGTTGGAGGGTTCTTTGTGCCAATGTTTCGTTTTGTCCCTTTCTCAGCATCAATATGATGTAATGGCCATGTTTTAGCAGGTGTACTTTTTATGAAGTCTCACTCCTAGATTCTCTGGCTATTCTGAATGGATCAGTGTCTCTGTAGATTTGGTTACCTTCTTTGACAGTTTTTTTCCTGTAATAATTTTGTTTTCAGATTTCATGTGTGTGTTTGCAAGCTGCAAGTATGCATGCCATGTGTGTGTGCTTGTGTGTTAAAGATAGCTCAGAGACACCAATTGCGTGAGTCCTGGAGCCCCCCTTCTCTCTCCTCCTTCAGGAGTTTCCACTACACTACATGCCTGGTGCCTGAATCACCGGAAGCCCCTGGGATGCCCTCTCCTACAGTAGGTGGGGATAGGGGAGGGAGTGGAAACCAATTATCATCCACGACATGCTGTTATTATCTGACAGGAGGCTGCCCTCCTTCCCCTCTACCTTCCCCTCCATGTCCCAAATGGCACCCTATTACCTGTATAGTGCACTACTTTTGACTAGTGCACTATAGAGGGAACAGGGTGCCACTTGGGATGCAGCCATCTCCATAGAGATGGAGGGATAATCAGGTCTCTTTGTTTTGGAAAGGCAGGTTTGTACCGTGATGTTAGAGCTTCAGCGGACATGGAAAAGACCTCTAATACACGTTATAATTACAGGTCAGGATGACAGTAGCCACATAAGAGATTATTAATAATATCCCTGTGTTTCAACTCGTACAGTTCACCCCCCCCCCATGAAAAGACAAAATCGTTTAAAGTTGTAGCATTGCAGAAGGTTAAGATGATTTCATATCAGACTACAGTTTAGTCCTACAGATGTAGGATCTTCATTTGATCACTTTTTTTGTTGCTGAGAATTTTCCTGCGCCATAGGAAATGCAGATAAGCTTCATGATTTACATAAATTCACTGAAAACCCACGCTAACACACAGTTATATTAACAGTACTGAACTTTCATGTAGGCTACTTTTGGCCAACTAATATCCTAACCACCGATCAAGCAACAGCATGATTGTTTTGATTTGACAATATAGGTCAAAATAAGATCCTACATCTGTATGCATTCAACAGAACGTCCCACCGCCAGGTACAAAATGGAGTCAATACGAGCATAGTGTAGTGGATGTGAATCTTGCCTGTAGCATGTTGGCTATAGTACATGAGTGACGTGAACCCAAAGTGCTGTCGCCGAACCCAGGAAATGCTTTGGAATGGACAGTGTTTCTTGAGTGGCATGTGTTGTGCAGAAGGTTATAAGTTCGAGCCCCGCTCAGGTCAGAACAGAACTCTGTTACAGTACATTGAACAGTTGGTTGGCACAATCAGCCCCCCATTCCAACCACTTTACACCGACCAAGTATTTTTTCTTCCTTCAGTCCGAGGATGAAGAAGGATCCAATAATGAAAGGAGACAATAAGCACTGACAGCCTCTTCTCCATACCCTGGCATGTTACTGTGGTGCAGCGGTGGACTCCGCAGCGTCCTGTGCCAGAGCACACCCATCCCAGCCAACTGTCTGACAGCAAGCCTTTTATCAGGATGACATCACTGGGCTACTTGATTACTTTCCACAGATGCATCCAGGTCTGGGAGTTTTCTCCCAGGAATCTGGAATGATCATCCCTGGCTATCTCTCCCTCTTCCCTTTCAGTGTGTCTAGAAATCAAAAAGGGACCATCGCCGCTCTCCCAGAAGTTTGGTCGGTGCGTAAAACCCATGAATTCAGATAAATAAAATGGTGTGATGGGTCTGACACTCAAAAAGATGTTGCATAAAGCTTACTTCATCTTTCAATGACTTTTATTCTTTCCACTGCATCAGAGATAGCGTTTTGGCTTTGCAGCCTTAAGTATGTAGGTTACAAATCGTTTGATTTCAAAACAGCATTTGTTTGGAACACAGGTCAGCAAACCATGAGCAGCAGGTGCTTCTATTCAGGGATGTGGCTTCTCAGGTCTACCTGTATACAAGTTACAGTCACAAAGAAAATACAGAATTATTTGGTATGGGAGCGGGCACAAAGGAAACATTAAAACTTCAATCAGATTTAAGTCAGTCAAATTTCTGCTAAATTTCCTCTTGTGCGCCACGGAGTCGGCTGTGATAAATTACAAGGTAAGAACCTGAAATGTTTTCTTTCAGAGGAAATTGCTGCATGAGGTGGATATTTTTATCCTCAGTAGGTGTTCTTGGTCAGGCCAGGTCAGGTCAGGTAAGGTCAGATCAAGTCAGGCCAGGTCAAGTCAGGTCAGGCCAGGTCAGGTCAAGTCAAAGTCAGGCCAGGTCAGGGTCAAGGTCAGGTCCAGGTCAGGTCAGGTCTGTAGGTCAGGTCAGTCAGGTCAGGCCAGGTCAGGTCAGGTCAAGTCAGGCCAGGTCAGGTCAGCTCAGGTCAAGTCAGGCCAGGTCAGGTCAAGTCAGGCCAGGCCAGGCCAGGTCAGGTCAGGTCAGGCCAAGCCAGGCCAGGACAGGTCAGGTCAGGCATGGTCATTTATGAACATTTGAACATCTTGGCCATGTTCTGTTATAATCTCCACCCGGCACAGCCAGAAGAGGACTGGCCACCCCACATATGCTCTCTCTAATTCTCTCTTTCTTTCTCTCTCTCGGAGGAACTGAGCCCTAGGACCATGCCCCAGGACTAACTGACATGATGACTCCTTGCTGTCCCCAGTCCACCTGACCGTGCTGCTGCTCCAGTTTTAACTGTTCTGCCTTATTATTATTTGACCATGCTGGTCATTTATGAACATTTGAACATCTTGGCCATGTTCTGTTATAATCTCCACCCGGCACAGCCAGAAGAGGACTGGCCACCCCACATAGCCTGGTTCCTCTCGAGGTTTCTTCCTAGGTTTTGGCCTTTCTAGGGAGTTTTTCCTAGCCACCGTGCTTCTACACCTGCATTGCTTGCTGTTTGGGGTTTTAGGCTGGGTTTCTGTACAGCACTTTGAGATATCAGCTGATGTACGAAGGGCTATATATAAATACATTTGATTTGATGCCATGTTCCCTCAGTGTCCAGCCTCCTCACAGGCCTGACTGGCCTGTCTTTCTTCACCTATGTGAAGTAGTAGTATTGTAGTGTGGACCGTACTGGCGTACATAAGCCATGGCAAAAAATGTTAAGAATTACAGGAAATTTGGTCTAAATCTGCAACATTTTATCTCAGCCTCATTGCAAAATGAGTAGAAGAGCATGAGATTAGCTATAAAACTGCCAATGTTTATCTCAGCCTCATTGCAAAATGAGTAGAAGAGCATGAGATTAGCTATACAACTACTAATTTTTCTCTCTGCCCCATGATAATAGGTGTAGAATTGCAGGAAATTTGTATTAAAACAGCAACATTTTCTCTCAGTGTCGTGGCAAAATGTGTAAAATAGCATGAGATTAGGAGGGGTAAGGATACTGGTCAGGAAAATGGTTACTGAACCACCTCTGGAACACACGGACTCTAGTTTACAATACAATAGAACAGAATAGAATAACTCTGTCATGCTACAGGAGGCATAAGACATCTTACACTGTCACAAAAAGGCAGAACGACATGCTTCTGCACTGCTTTCTGCATGAGTAAAGTCTCCTAAATTCTTGTGGGTTTTGTGCCTTCCTGAAAATATCTTACCTTTGCTCTTAAGGCCACCTGTGGTTACCTAAAGGAAACATTTATTCAAAACAAGATTATATATATTTTTGTATATACAACAGCACCCACTTCCCTTTTCTCCTGTGGCAGGAAGAGGAGGGTTATTTGCGGGAAGAAGAGTGTTACTCAGGCTTTACTCATAAGAGTAGCCAATGTCAGACCACATCCATTTGCTTTGAGGTGACTAATAGACAGATTGCGGAAGGAATCTCTTCACATCTTCAATATCTGGCTTTAATCTGATCGGAGATCAGTGAGAGCACCTGGAAAAGGAAATAGGGGTTCTCTTTGGAACTTATCCAGACAAACAGGTCCCTCTTACAGTAAGGTTAAAGTGAGGATGATATTTACTGTAAAATATAGAAATTAACACCATGATCACATACAGTGGGGCAAAAAAGTAATTTAGTCATTTAGTCAGCCACCAATTGTGCAAGTTCTCCCACTTAAAAAGATGAGAGAGGCCTGTAATGTTCATCATAGGTACACTTCAACTATGACAGACAAAATGAGCAAAATAAATCCAGAAAATCACATTGTAGGATTTTTAATGAATTTATTTGCAAATTATGGTGGAAAATAAGTATTTGGTCACCTACAAACAAACAAGATTTCTGGCTCTCACAGACCTGTTACTTCTTCTTTAAGAGGCTCCTCTGTCCTCCACCCATTACCTGTATTAGTGGCACCTGTTTGAACTTGTTATCAGTATAAAAGACACCTATCCATAACCGTCACACTCCAAACTCCACTATGGCCAAGACCAAAGAGCTGTCAAAGGACACCAGAAACAAAATTGTAGACCTGCACCAGGCTGGGAAGACTGAATCTGCAATAGGTAAGCAGCTTGGTTTGAAGAAATCAACTGTGGGAGCAATTATTAGGAAATGGAAGACATACAAGACCACTGATAATCTCCCTCGATCTGGGGCTCCACGCAAGATCTCACCCCGTGGGGTCAAATGATCACAAGAAGGATGAGCAAAAATCCCAGAACCACACGGGGGGACCTAGTGAATGACCTGCAGAGAGCTGGGATCAAAATAACAAAGCCTACCATCAGTAACACACTACACCGCCAGGGACTCAAATCCTGCAAATCGTGTTTGGAGGACAAAGAATGCTGAGTTGCATCCAAAGAACACCATACCTACTGTGAAGCATGGGGGTTGGAAACATCATGCTTTGGGGCTGTTTTTCTGCAAAGGGACCAATGACGACTGATCCGTGTAAAGGAAAGAATGAATGGGGCCATGTATCATGAGATTTTGAGTGAAAACCTCCTTCCATCAGCAAGGGCATTGAAGATGAAACGTGGCTGGGTCTTTCAGCATGACAATGATCCCAAACACACCGCCCGGCAACGAAGGAGTGGCTTCGTAAGAAGCATTTCAAGGTCCTGGTGTGGCCTAGCCAGTCTCCAGATCTCAACCCCATTGAAAATCTTTGGAGGGAGTTGAAAGTCCGTGTTGCCCAGCAACAGCCCCAAAACATCACTGCTCTAGAGGAGATCTGCATGGTGGAATGGGCCAAAATACCAGCAACAGTGTGTGAAAACCTTGTGAAGACTTACAGAAAACTTTTGACCTCTGTCATTGCCAACAAAGGGTATATAACAAAGTATTGAGATAAACTTTTGTTATTGACCAAATACTTATTTTCCACCATCATTTGCAAATAAATTCATTAAAAATCCATCCTACAATGTGATTTTCTGGAATTTTTTTTCTCATTTTGTCTGTCATAGTTGACGTGTACCTATGATGAAAATTACAGGCCTCTCTCATCTTTTTAAGTGGGAGAACATGCACAATTGGTGGCTGACTAAATACTTTTTGCCCCACTGTAGGTCCAATACCAGTTTGAGTCTGTTTTCAGTTTATTACCGGTTTGAGTCTGTTTTCAGTTTATTACCGGTTTGAGTCTGTTTTCAGTTTATTACCGGTTTGAGTCTGTTTTCAGTTTATTACCAGTTTGAGTCTGTTTTCAGTTTATTACCGGTTTGATACTACTTTTCAGTTTATTGAAAAGTAATGTAAAATAGATTCCCAATTTTCAGTTGTTGAATTGGAATTTCAGTTTATTTCCTGAGTTGACTGCCTTTAATTCTAATTCTAATTGACCCCAATTCTGCTAGGTTCCATTGGATACAAATTCTGTGTTGTTTATTATGACTAGAGTCCATATGTATCTGTTGTATTTTTTTTCCAGGTGTATTTTCATATCTCTTTGTAAATGATGCACAAAGAGTTTATCTGATTAGTTGTGTCCTTCTGGGTTTGATAGAGGTAGTGTCTGAGTTTAAAGGGAAGTCCTGCAATGTTATTCCTCTAAAATGAAAGCAAACCAACAGACCAGGCCAGCATAAAGGAAAGAGAGAGAGAGAGAGAGAGAGATAGAGAGACAGAGAGAGACAGAGAGACAGAGAGACAGAGAGAGAGAGACAGAGAGACAGAGAGACAGAGAGACAGAGAGACAGAGAGAGAGACAGAGAGAGACAGAGAGACAGAGAGAGACAGAGAGAGAGAGAGAGAGAGAGAGACAGAGACAGAGAGAGAGAGAGAGAGAGACAGAGAGAGAGAGAGAGAGAGAGAGAGAGAGAGACAGAGAGAGACAGAGAGAGACAGAGAGACAGAGAGACAGAGACAGAGAGAGACAGAGAGACAGAGAGACAGAGACAGAGAGAGACAGAGAGACAGAGAGAGAGAGACAGAGAGAGAGAGGTGGCAACTGTAACATGTCTGAAGCGTAACCTGTTCCTGGCCCTCCTGGCTTTGAAACCCAGATGAAGATCGTCTGGCCGTGGCCCTGAAGTCATTATACCTTCAGAGGTAATTAACACCTGGCTTCTGTTGGGGCCCCGGCCGATGAGGCCCAGATTGTGCAGGTACAGATGGTCAGAGAGGGGGGAGCAGACGATGGGTGAATGAGGGGCGGACGAGGCTGGACGACAGATACGAAGAGCAAGGTGTGCTTGGATGTGCTTTTGATGTCAGCAGGAAGGGCTTGACCTTTCCTCCACCCCCCTCCCCGACCTTGTCAACGCCACTTCCTGGAGTGCCCTGTAAAGATGAACATGCGGACAGACGGAGACAGGGGGCTGCCGGACCCCCTTAGGATGAGCGAGGAAACCCAGCTGGCATGGCTGCTTTTGAAAACATCTCTTATCACCTCCACTACTGTCTGTGTACCTCACATAAGTAGCCTGTGTCTGTATAACAGTTTTGATATTTTGTCATGACTGCACAGTATATTTGTAATGCATGTAGAATTTGGTCAGTAGACGTTGACTTAACTGAGTGAAGTGGACATTACAGAAGGACACTGGGTGATGTTTTACTCCTTACTAAAAACCTCCACCTGGTGCATTTCTGGAGGTGGGGAAAAGCTGCAATCAAAGGGAGAGGGGTTGCAGTCTGGCCTTGACCTTGGAGCCACAGAGAGAGAGAGAGAGAGAGAGAGAGAGAGAGAGAGAGCTCAATATTGCAGATGGGTGTGTATGTGCCTCCATTTAGGAAAACAGTCCATCTGGCACCATCAAGCCCCCTTCGTCCCCTTCTGGTCTGTCTGATGGGAGATGGAGAGGATGCGTAAGGTAATATGGAGCCCTGCATATACACATCAATAACACTATACATATCTATATATACATGAATTACACAATACATGAAAAGCAAAACACAATGGTATGAAACAAACACATTGTTCAGTAAAAAGGCCCTCTAACATCCACCTGAATTGCCCTTGAGGCCCCAACCCCACTAATTTTTATAAGGACTTCAGCAGTCGGCATTGACAGTAACACTTGTATTTAGTATGTGGGAATCGAACGCATAACCCTGGTGTTGACAATAGCACCGTGGTCTATCCCACTGATCCATTATTACCAAAGGTGAAGTAAATTTCAAAACTTCCCTTATCTACATCACCCCCTGTGATCCATTAGATCAACACAGTTAACACCACAGTTACCACCACAGACAACCAACCTCCAAATAACCCCCCCCAAACAGTTCTGAGGCTTAATCCTTTCTCCCTTGAATAATTGTTCCTTTTTGTATGATTGTATGATTACTATATTAGAATATATTATTGTAATATACTGTAAATCAGGAGATTTACTACAGTATTTTGTGTGTGGCTGTGTGTTTTTGCCTGTGTGTGTATGTGTGTGTGTGTTCCATCTTGAGGCCATTGGTCTAGCGACCCAGGATAACTGTATGGATATGTCTGTGTGACCCTGTGTTCTGGAATGTTGCTGTCAGCTCTGAATTTGTGTGATGAAGAATGAAAACATTTATGGGTTGAATCAGAGATGAGTAGTGTGTTGGATTCAGGGTTGAGGAATGTTGAAATAATGCCAGCCAGTGGCAGCATCCTGAACTGGTACTCCACAATGTCAAATTCTTCACATCGAAAGTCTGTGTTGGCCAAATGTGTTCAGCATTGTAAAACATTCAGCCTCTGTAGGTTGGTGTTGTGGATCTGTGTTCTTGGTTTGATTGGATCCAGATTAATCTACAGAGTAGATTCCACACTCCCCTTTCCATTCAGAGGAGTCTAACATACAAACACAGAGAGAGAGAGAGAGAGAGAGAGAGAAGAAACACACTTGGCTTCCCTACAGTTTAATAGGAATCATCTCCAGCGGACACTCTGATCTGCGGGTCAGGGCCCGTCTCAGGGGAATGTTTGATGATGGCGTTTTATTGTTCCAGAAGGTCAAGTTCTTCAAAGCTCTCCTTCTGTTCTCCGCGGGGTGCCTGGGCCCCAGCTGTCGGAATACACTCTGCTTTGTGTTGTTCTACAAGAGAAGAGCTAGGTCAAACCCACTCGCTCTCAAATGAGTGTTTTCACTGGGGATAGGCACAAAGTGGACAGGTTTCATTGCTGTTCAAATAGACTCTGTGGTGTAACTCTGTAGCATTGTGTGTGGGAGTGTATGGGAGTGTGTTTATGTGTGTGTGTGTGGGAGTGTATGGGAGTGTGTTTATGTGTGTGTGTGTGTGTGTGTGTGTGTGTGTGTGTGTGTGTGTGTGTGTGTGTGTGTGTGTGTGTGTGTGTGTGCGTGCGCGTGCGTGTGTGTGTGTGTGTGTGTGTGTGTGTGTGTGAGAGAGAGAGAGCAGACCACTACTAAAGGTACCACAACAATGTATTCTCCCTTGGTGTCCTGTAATTCTATGAGAGACAGAGAGAGAGAGAGAGAGAGAGAGAGAGAGAGAGCGGGAGAGAGACAGAGAGAGAGAGAGAGAGAGAGAGAGAGAGAGAGAGATGGAGAGAGAGCAGACCACTACTAAAGGCACCACAACAATATATTCTCCCTTGGTGTCTTGTAATTCGATGAGAGACAGAGAGAGAGAGAGAGAGAGAGCAGACCACTACTAAAGGTACCACAACATTGTATTCTCCCTTGGTGTCCTGTAATTCTATGAGTAAGGGATTTGTATTGAGTAAAGAGTTGTCCAAGGTCCTGTTACTCAGGTTCCCTCTAGACAAAGTGTTCAAACCTAACCAGACTTTCTCATTGGCCACATTGGAGGAGGAGAAATAACTATGTCCGTAGACCTTTGTCCTGTGTCTGGGTCTGTTCAGTAAGGTGTAACGTTACAAAACAATCTGCAAAGTACTGTGTAGAACAGATACAGTATGATTGTCTGCCATGTGGAATTAGAATCGTGTTAGCTCTATTTATTACATGTCTATCTTCATATTTCACATCACTGAATATAACCCCTGATCTGCCACAACCAAAGCTTTGAGTGTCTGCTATTACTGATAAGACATGCATGACTGGGCTATGCCAACATGAGGTCACATGCCCACTTCTACTCAGCACTGTGCCACAGTGGGAAGACACACAGGAAGACAACAATACAAGTGCACTGTGGATTGACGATAGGTCCCAAAAAGACGCCACAAAGTCGGAGAAAGGAGCCCAGGAGTCTTGAGGAGCCCCAGGGTCCGCCTAGTGAGAACCCTGCAGAAGTAGAGTCCTCCACCTTCACCTTCACCCCCCATCTACACCTCCACCCCCAAAACCAGCAACTTTGTGCCCTTTTCCAGGGCAGGCCACAGACTTAAAGGTCCTGTCCTTTACCGGGGCAGGCCACAGACTAAAGGTCCTGTCCTTTACCGGGGCAGGCCACAGACTTTAAGGTCCTTTTCCGGGGCAGACCACAGACTTAAAGGTCCTGTCCTTTACCGGGGCAGACCACAGACTTAAAGGTCCTGTCCTTTACCGGGGCAGACCACAGACTTAAAGGTCCTGTCCTTTTCTGGGGCAGACCACAGACTAAAGGTCCTGTCCTTTTCCAGGGCAGACCACAGACTTAAAGGTCCTGTCCTTTTCTGGGGCAGACCACAGACTTAAAGGTCCTGTCCTTTTCCGGGGCAGACCACAGACTTAAAGGTCCTGTCCTTTTCCGGGGCAGACCACAGACTTAAAGGTCCTGACCTTTTCCGTGGCAGGCCACAGACTTTAAAGGTCCTGTCCTTTACCGGGGCAGACCACAGACTTAAAGGTCCTGTCCTTTACCGGGGCAGACCACAGACTTAAAGGTCCTGTCCTTTTCCGTGGCAGGCCACAGACTTTAAGGTCCTTTTCCGGGGCAGACCACAGACTTTAAGGTCCTGTCCTTTTCCGGGGCAGACCGCAGACTTTAAGGTCCTGTCCTTTTCCGGGGCAGACCACAGACTTTAAGATCCTGTATTGGATGGTTTTGGGACCACAAGTGACTGGAGGAGGTCAAGTCTCCAGTCGTGGAGGTCCACCAGAAGCCAAGCGTGCCAGAGGCAGTACAGACAGACACCAAGATAGAATGTTCTGGAAGGTGTACTTGTACTGGCAATGGATCAAATAAGTGGACCTGGCTGGGGGTACTTTAGGACAGGAGAGGGTTGGGAAACACTTCCATAGATGGGCACAGGGGTGGGGTGAATAATAACGAGGCTTTCTGACTCCCCGTCCCGCTCAGCTGACCACCCTGAAACGCTACACAAGCTTGATGTGAGGCTCCACCCACCTCTTCACCCTATCCTCACACAGCACAGGCTTGATGTGAGGCTCCACCCACCTCTTCACCCTATCCTCACACAGCACAGGCTTGATGTGAGGCTCCACCCACCTCTTCACCCTATCCTCACACAGCACAGGCTTGATGTGAGGCTCCACCCACCTCTTCACCCTATCCTCACACAGCACAGGCTTGATGTGAGGCTCCACCCACCTCTTCACCCTATCCTCACACAGCACAGGCTTGATGTGAGGCTCCACCCACCTCTTCACCCTATCCTCACACAGCACAGGATGTCAACTCCACACAGATTGTTTCTCAGAACCCACAAAGCTGAAGAGGGCCCTTTTCATGCTGCTGCTAAGCATTTGAAGTGTCCAATTGCAAAGCACATATGCTTGAAAAGGTCCGTGGCCTGGGCCGTTGATAGCTGGAATGTTCCATGGGACTTTCTTGTACATAAACGGCAGGTTGAAATGCACCGGATCCTTGATGATGTATTTTCCAGTTTCACGTCCACCCGCGGAATAAGAGTGACTTTGTTTCCTCTGCTGCCGTTGTGGCAGATCTCCTGCCTTTAAATGCTGCTCACCATTAATGTGTCAGAAATAACAGGCCTTTTCCACCAAAGCGCTGCAGGCCTAATTAAATCACACGTTCTGTTTAGTTTTGATGTAACTCACAGGCGGCATCCCAAAAGGCACCCTATTCCCTATATAGTGTACTACTTTTGACCAGGCAATAGAGTACATTTGGGACGCACACACAGTAACACAACAAGAACTAGAACTGCCTGACTGACGTGCTAATCCTCACCACGATACATCAGTGGCTTGTCGCAGGTCGAAGATAAAGATGACTTTTAAGCTGCACTGCTGGTTAAATGAAATTGAAGCCGTGTGGAGATTTCATGGTGTACAATAACAAAGCCGTTTTACGTCGCTCTGGGGAGCCCTCGACATTCGAAGACAGTCGTCTGAAGGACTTGCCAGATTTCTCGGGATTTGCCTTGCTACATCATCGTCGCCCCCATCAGGGTTTTCTACATTTTACACGGCAAATGCAAAGTCATCATTCTGTAAAGTCTACACAATATCCACAACCATGGCCATAGATGTACACTCTCTCACACACAAACGAGCATCCAACTGGCATTTCTGCATACACTAACACACAGTACATGCCCAAATAGTGACTTAAAAGATACTTGTCTAGATTCTTTATGTCCTTGGT
>NW_024609029.1:0-99682 GCF_018296145.1 Oncorhynchus tshawytscha | reverse complement strand
TAATGTCAGTAGAGGGTAGACCAGTGTAATCTAGTGACAGTAGATGGTAGACCAGGGTAATATAATGGCAGTAGATTTAGACCAGGTAATATAGTGACAGTAGATGGTAGACCAGTGTAATACAATGACAGTAGATGGTAATATAATGACAGATGGTAATATAATGACAGTAGATGGTAGACCAGGGTAATATAATGACAGTAGATGGTAGACCAGGGTAATATAAATGACAGTAGATGGTAGACCAGGTAATATAATGACAGTAGATGGTAGACCAGGTAATATAATGACAGTAGAGGGTAGACCAGGGTAATATAATGACAGTAGATGGTAGACCAGGGTAATATAATGACAGTAGATGGTAGACCAGGGTAATATAATGACAGTAGATGGTAGACCAGGGTAATATAATGACAGTAGATGGTAGACCAGGGTAATATAATGACAGTAGATGGTAGACCAGGGTAATATAATGACAGTAGATGGTAGACCAGGGTAATATAATGACAGTAGATGGTAGACCAGGGTAATATAATGACAGTAGATGGTAGACCAGGTAATATAATGACAGTAGATGGTAGACCAGGTAATATAAAGACAGTAGATGGTAGACCAGGTAATATAATGACAGTAGAGGGTAGACCAGGGTAATATAATGACAGTAGATGGTAGACCAGGTAATATAATGACAGTAGATGGTAGACCAGGGTAATATAATGACAGTAGATGGTAGACCAGGGTAATATAATGACAGTAGATGGTAGACCAGGGTAATATAATGACAGTAGATGGTAGACCAAGGTAATATAATGACAGTAGATGGTAGACCAGGGTAATATAATGACAGTAGATGGTAGACCAGGGTAATATAATGACAGTAGATGGTAGACCAGGTTAATATAATGACAGTAGATGGTATACCAGGGTAATATAATGACAGTAGAGGGTAGACCAGGGTAATCTAGTGACAGTAGATGGTAGACCAGGGTAATATAATGGCAGTAGAGTTTAGACCAGGGTAATATAATGACAGTAGATGGTAGACCAGTGTAATACAATGACAGTAGATGGTAGAACAGGGTAATATAATGACAGTAGATGGTAGACCAGGGTAATATAATGACAGTAGATGGTAGACCAGGTAATAAAATGACAGTAGATGGTAGACCAGGTAATATAATGACAGTAGATGGTAGACCAGGGTAATATAATGACAGTAGATGGTAGACCAGGGTAATATAATGACAGTAGATGGTAGACCAGGGTAATATAATGACAGTAGATGGTAGACCAGGTAATATAATGACAGTAGATGGTAATATAATGACAGTGGATGGTAGACCAGGTAATATAATGACAGTAGATGGTAGACCAGGGTAATATAATGACAGTAGATGGTAGACCAGGGTAATATAATGACAGTAGATGGTAGACCAGGGTAATATAATGACAGTAGATGGTAGACCAGGGTAATATAATGACAGTAGATGGTAGACCAGGGTAATATAATGACAGTAGATGGTAGACCAGGGTAATATAATGACAGTAGATGGTAGACCAGGGTAATATAATGACAGTAGATGGTAGACCAGGGTAATATAATGACAGTAGATGGTAGACCAGGGTAATATAATGACAGTAGATGGTAGACCAGGGTAATATAATGACAGTAGATGGTAGACCAGGGTAATATAATGACAGTAGATGGTAGACCAGGGTAATATAATGACAGTAGATGGTAGACCAGGGTAATATAATGACAGTAGATGGTAGACCAGGGTAATATAATGACAGTAGATGGTAGACCAGGGTAATATAATGACAGTAGATGGTAGACCAGGGTAATATAATGACAGTAGATGGTAGACCAGGGTAATATAATGACAGTAGATGGTAGACCAGGGTAATATAATGACAGTAGATGGTAGACCAGGTAATATAATGACAGTAGATGGTAGACCAGGGTAATATAATGACAGTAGATGGTAGACCAGGGTAATATAATGACAGTAGATGGTAGACCAGGGTAATATAATGACAGTAGATGGTAGACCAGGGTAATATAATGACAGTAGATGGTAGACCAGGGTAATATAATGACAGTAGATGGTAGACCAGGGTAATATAATGACAGTAGATGGTAGACCAGGGTAATATAATGACAGTAGATGGTAGACCAGGGTAATATAATGACAGTAGATGGTAGACCAGGGTAATATAATGACAGTAGATGGTAGACCAGGGTAATATAATGACAGTAGATGGTAGACCAGGGTAATATAATGACAGTAGATGGTAGACCAGGGTAATATAATGACAGTAGATGGTAGACCAGGGTAATATAATGACAGTAGATGGTAGACCAGGGTAATATAATGACAGTAGATGGTAGACCAGGGTAATATAATGACAGTAGATGGTAGACCAGGGTAATATAATGACAGTAGATGGTAGACCAGGTAATATAATGACAGTAGATGGTAGACCAGGGTAATATAATGACAGTAGATGGTAGACCAGGGTAATATAATGACAGTAGATGGTAGACCAGGGTAATATAATGACAGTAGATGGTAGACCAGGGTAATATAATGACAGTAGATGGTAGACCAGGTAATATAATAATGACAGTAGATGGTAGACCAGGGTAATATAATGACAGTAGATGGTAGACCAGGGTAATATAATGACAGTAGATGGTAGACCAGTGTAATATAATGACAGTAGATGGTAGACCAGGGTAATATAATGACAGTAGATGGTAGACCAGGGTAATATAATGACAGTAGATGGTAGACCAGGGTAATATAATGACAGTAGATGGTAGACCAGGGTAATATAATGACAGTAGAGGGTAATATAATGACAGTAGATGGTAGACCAGGGTAATATAATGACAGTAGATGGTAGACCAGGGTAATATAATGACAGTAGATGGTAGACCAGGGTAATATAATGACAGTAGATGGTAGACCAGGTTAATATAATGACAGTAGATGGTGGACCAGGGTAATATAAAGACAGTAGAGGGTAATATAATGACAGTAGAGGGTAGGCCAGGGTAATATAATGACAGTAGATGGTTGACCATGGTAATATAATGACAGTAGAGGTTAATATAATAACAGTAGATGGTAGACCAGGGTAATATAATGACAGTAGAGGGTAGGCCAGGGTAATATAATGACAGTAGATGGTAGACCATGGTAATATAATGACAGTAGATGGTAGACCAGGTTAATATAATGACATTAGATGGTAGACCAGGGTAATATCATGACAGTAGATGGTAGACCAGGTTAATATAATGACAGTAGATGGTATACCAGGGTAATATAATGGCAGTAGAGTTTAGACCAGGGTAATATAGTGACAGTAGATGGTAGACCAGGGTAATATAATGGCAGTAGAGTTTAGACCAGGGTAATATAATGACAGTAGATGGTAGACCAGGGTAATATAATGACAGTAGATGGTAGAACAGGGTAATATAATGACAGTAGATGGTATACCAGGGTAATATAATGTCAGTAGAGGGTAGACCAGTGTAATCTAGTGACAGTAGATGGTAGACCAGGGTAATATAATGACAGTAGATGGTTGACCAGGGTAATATATTGACAGTAGATGGTAGACCAGGGTAATATAATGACAGTAGAGGGTAGACCAGGTTAATATAATGACAGTAGATGGTAGACCAGGGTAATATAATGACAGTAGATGATAGACCAGGGTAATATAATGACAGTAGATGGTAGACCAGGTAATATAATGACAGTAGATGGTAGACCAGGGTAATATAATGACAGTAGATGGTAGACCAGGGTAATATAATGACAGTAGATGGTAGACCAGGTAATATAATGACAGTAGATGGTAGACCAGGGTAATATAATGACAGTAGATGGTAGACCAGGGTAATATAATGACAGTAGATGGTAGACCAGGGTAATATAATGACAGTAGATGGTAGACCAGGGTAATATAATGACAGTAGATGGTAGACCAGGGTAATATAATGACAGTAGATGGTAGACCAGGGTAATATAATGACAGTAGATGGTAGACCAGGGTAATATAATGACAGTAGATGGTAGACCAGGGTAATATAATGACAGTAGATGGTAGACCAGGGTAATATAATGACAGTAGATGGTAGACCAGGGTAATATAATGACAGTAGATGGTAGACCAGGGTAATATAATGACAGTAGATGGTAGACCAGGGTAATATAATGACAGTAGATGGTAGACCAGGTAATATAATGACAGTAGATGGTAGACCAGGGTAATATAATGACAGTAGATGGTAGACCAGGGTAATATAATGACAGTAGATGGTAGACCAGGGTAATATAATGACAGTAGATGGTAGACCAGGGTAATATAATGACAGTAGATGGTAGACCAGGGTAATATAATGACAGTAGATGGTAGACCAGGGTAATATAATGACAGTAGATGGTAGACCAGGGTAATATAATGACAGTAGATGGTAGACCAGGGTAATATAATGACAGTAGATGGTAGACCAGGGTAATATAATGACAGTAGATGGTAGACCAGGGTAATATAATGACAGTAGATGGTAGACCAGGGTAATATAATGACAGTAGATGGTAGACCAGGGTAATATAATGACAGTAGATGGTAGACCAGGGTAATATAATGACAGTAGATGGTAGACCAGGGTAATATAATGACAGTAGATGGTAGACCAGGGGTAATATAATGACAGTAGATGGTAGACCAGGGTAATATAATGACAGTAGATGGTAGACCAGGGTAATATAATGACAGTAGATGGTAGACCAGGGTAATATAATGACAGTAGATGGTAGACCAGGGTAATATAATGACAGTAGATGGTAGACCAGGGTAATATAATGACAGTAGATGGTAGACCAGGGTAATATAATGACAGTAGATGGTAGACCAGGGTAATATAATGACAGTAGATGGTAGACCAGGGTAATATAATGACAGTAGATGGTAGACCAGGGTAATATAATGACAGTAGATGGTAGACCAGGGTAATATAATGACAGTAGATGGTAGACCAGGGTAATATAATGACAGTAGATGGTAGACCAGGGTAATATAATGACAGTAGATGGTAGACCAGGGTAATATAATGACAGTAGATGGTAGACCAGGGTAATATAATGACAGTAGATGGTAGACCAGGGTAATATAATGACAGTAGATGGTAGACCAGGGTAATATAATGACAGTAGATGGTAGACCAGGGTAATATAATGACAGTAGATGGTAGACCAGGGTAATATAATGACAGTAGAGGGTAATATAATGACAGTAGATGGTAGACCAGGGTAATAAAATGACAGTAGATGGTAGACCAGGGTTATATAATGACAGTAGATGGTAGACCAGGTTAATATAATGACAGTAGATGGTAGACCAGGGTAATATAAAGACAGTAGAGGGTAATATAATGACAGTAGAGGGTAGGCCAGGGTAATATAATGAGAGTAGATGGTAGACCAGTGTAATATAATGACAGTAGATGGTAGAACAGGGTAATATAATGACAGCAGATGGTAGACCAGTTTAATATAATGACAGTAAATGGTAGACCAGGGTAATATAATCACAGTAGATGGTAGACCAGAGTAATATAATGACAGTAGATGGTAGACCAGGGTAATATAATGACAGTAGATGGTCGACCATGGTAATATAATGACAGTAGAGGGTAATATAATAACAGTAGATGGTAGACCAGGGTAATATAATGACAGTAGATGGTAGACCAGGTTAATATAATGACAGTAGATGGTAGACCAGGGTAATATAATGACAGTAGATGGTAGACCATGGTAATATAATGACAGTAGATGGTAGACCAGGTTAATATAATGACAGTAGATGGTAGACCAGGGTAATATCATGATAGTAGATGGTAGACCAGGTTAATATAATGACAGTAGATGGTATACCAGGGTAATATAATGTCAGTAGAGGGTAGACCAGTGTAATCTAGTGACAGTAGATGGTAGACCAGGGTAATATAATGGCAGTAGAGTTTAGACCAGGGTAATATAGTGACAGTAGATGGTAGACCAGTGTAATACAATGACAGTAGATGGTAGAACAGGTTAATGTAATGACAGTAGATGGTAGACCAGGGTAATATAATGACAGTAGATTGTAGACCTGGGTAATAAAATGACAGTGGATGGTAGAACAGGTTAATATAATGACAGTAGATGGTAGACCAGGGTAATATAATGACAGTAGAGGGTAGACCAGGGTAATATAATGACAGTAGATGGTAGACCAGGGTAATATAATGACAGTAGATGGTAGACCAGGGTAATATAATGACAGTAGATGGTAGACCAGGGTAATATAATGACAGTAGAGGGTAGACCAGGGTAATATAATGACAGTAGATGGTAGACCAGGGTAATATAATGACAGTAGATGGTAGACCAGGGTAATATAATGACAGTAGATGGTTGACCAGGGTAATATAATGACAGTAGAGGGTAGACCAGGGTAATATAATGACAGTAGAGGGTAATATAATGACAGTAGATGGTAGATCAGGTCAATATAATGACAGTAGATGGTAGACCAGGTTAATATAATGACAGTAGATGGTAGACCAGAGTAATATAGTGACAGTAGATGGTAGACCAGGGTAATATAATGACAGTAGATGGTAGACCGGGGTAATATAATGACAGTAGATGGTAATATAATGACAGTAGATGGTAATATAATGATAATGACAGATGGTAGACCAGGGTAATATAATGACAGTAGATGGTAGACCAGGGTAATATAATGACAGTAGATGGTAGACCAGGGTAATATAATGACAGTAGATGGTAGACCAGGGTAATATAATGACAGTAGATGGTAGACCAGGGTAATATAATGACAGTAGATGGTAGACCAGGGTAATATAATGACAGTAGATGGTAGACCAGGGTAATATAATGACAGTAGATGGTAAGGGTAATATAATGACAGTAGATGGTAGACCAGGGTAATATAATGACAGTAGATGGTAGACCAGGGTAATAGAGTGACAGTAGATGGTAGACCAGGGTAATATAATGACAGTAGATGGTAGACCAGGGTAATATAATGACAGTAGAGGGTAATATAATGACAGTAGATGATTGACCAGGGTAATATAATGACAGTAGATGGTAGACCATGGTAATATAGTGACAGTAGAGGATAGACCAGGGTAATATAATGACAGTAGATGGTAGACCAGGGTAATATAATGACAGTAGATGGTAGAACAGGGTAATATAATGACAGCAGATGGTAGACCAGTTTGATATAATGACAGTAAATGGTAGACCAGGGTAATATAATCACAGTAGATGGTAGACCAGAGTAATATAATGACAGTAGATGGTAGACCAGGGTAATATAATGACAGTAGATGGTCGACCATGGTAATATAATGACAGTAGAGGGTAATATAATAACAGTAGATGGTAGACCAGGGTAATATAATGACAGTAGATGGTAGACCAGGTTAATATAATGACAGTAGATGGTAGACCAGGGTAATATAATGACAGTAGATGGTAGACCATGGTAATATAATGACAGTAGATGGTAGACCAGGTTAATATAATGACAGTAGATGGTAGACCAGGGTAATATAATGACAGTAGATTGTAGACCAGGGTAATATAATGACAGTAGAGGGTAGACCAGGGTAATATTATGACAGTAGATGGTAGACCAGGGTAATATAATTTCAGTAGAGGGTAATATAATGACAGTAGATGGTAGAGCAGGGTAATATAAGGACAGTAGATGGTAGACCAGGGTAATATAATGACAGTAGATGGTTGACCAGGGTAATATAATGACAGTAGATGGTAGACCAGGGTAATATAATGACAGTAGATGGTAGACCAGGTAATATAATGACAGTAGATGGTAGACCAGGGTTATATAATGACAGTAGATGGTAGACCAGGGTTATATAATGACAGTAGATGGTAGACCAGGTTAATATAATGACAGTAGAGGGACCAGGGTAATATAATGACAGTAGATGGTAGACCAGGGTAATATAATGACAGTAGATGGTAGACCAGGGTAATATAATGACAGTAGATGGTAGACCAGGTTAATATAATGACAGTAGATGGTAGACCAGGGTAATATAATGACAGTAGATGGTAGACCAGGTTAATATAATGACAGTAGATGGTAGACCAGGGTAATATCATGATAGTAGATGGTAGACCAGGTTAATATAATGACAGTAGATGGTATACCAGGGTAATATAATGTCAGTAGAGGGTAGACCAGTGTAATCTAGTGACAGTAGATGGTAGACCAGGGTAATATAATGGCAGTAGAGTTTAGACCAGGGTAATATAGTGACAGTAGATGGTAGACCAGTGTAATACAATGACAGTAGATGGTAGACCAGGTTAATATAATGACAGTAGATGGTAGACCAGGGTAATATAATGACAGTAGATGGTAGACCAGGGTAATATAATGACAGTAGAGGGTAGGTCAGGGTAATATAATGACAGTAGATGGTAGACCATGGTAATATAATGACAGTAGATGGTAGACCAGGTTACTATAATGACAGTAGATGGTAGACCATGGTAATATAGTGACAGTAGAGCATAGACCAGGGTAATATAATGACAGTAGATGGTAGACCAGGGTAATATAATGACAGTAGAGGGTAATATTATGACAGTAGATGGTAGACCAGGGTAATATAATGGCAGTAGAGGGTAGGCCAGGGTAATATAATGACAGTAGATGGTAGACCAGGGTAATATAATGCCAGTAGATGGTAGACCAGGTTAATATAATGACAGTAGATGGTAATAGGGTAATAATGACAGTAGATGGTAGACCAGGTCAATATAATGACAGTAGATGGTAGACCAGGTTAATATAATGACAGTAGATGGTAGACCAGGGTAATATAATGACAGTAGATGGTAGACCAGGGTAATATAATGACAGTAGATGGTAGACCAGGGTAATATAATGACAGTAGATGGTAGACCAGGGTAATATAATGACAGTAGATGGTAGACCAGGGTAATATAATGACAGTAGATGGTAGACCAGGGTAATATAATGACAGTAGATGGTAGACCAGGTTAATATAATGACAGTAGATGGTAGACCAGGGTAATATAATGACAGTAGAGGACCAGGGTAATATAATGACAGTAGATGGTAGACCAGGGTAATATAATGACAGTAGATGGTAGACCAGGGTAATATAATGACAGTAGATGGTAGACCAGGGTAATATAATGACAGTAGATGGTAGACCAGGGTAATATAATGACAGTAGATGGTAGACCAGGGTAATATAATGACAGTAGATGGTAGACCAGGGTAATATAATGACAGTAGATGGTAGACCAGGGTAATATAATGACAGTAGATGGTAGACCAGGGTAATATAATGACAGTAGATGGTAGACCAGGGTAATATAATGACAGTAGATGGTAGAACAGGGTAATATAATGACAGCAGATGGTAGACCAGTTTGATATAATGACAGTAAATGGTAGACCAGGGTAATATAATGACAGTAGATGGTAGACCAGAGTAATATAATGACAGTAGATGGTAGACCAGGGTAATATAATGACAGTAGATGGTCGACCATGGTAATATAATGACATTAGAGGGTAATATAATAACAGTAGATGGTATAACAGGGTAATATAATGACAGTAGATGGTAGACCAGTGTAATATAATGACAGTAGATGGTAGACCAGGGTAATATAATGACAGTAGATGGTAGAACAGGGTAATATAATGACAGCAGATGGAAGACCGGTTTAATATAATGACAGTAGATGGTAGACCAGGGTAATATAATGACAGTAGATGGTAGACCAGGGTAATATAATGACAGTAGATGGTAGACCAGGGTAATATAATGACAGTAGATGGTAGACCAGGGTAATATAATGACAGTAGATGGTAGACCAATATAATGACAGTAGATGGTAGACCAGGGTAATATAATGACAGTAGATGGTAGACCAGGGTAATATAATGACAGTAGATGGTAGACCAGGGTAATATAATGACAGTAGATGGTAGACCAGGGTAATATAATGACAGTAGATGGTAGACCAGGTAATATAATGACAGTAGATGGTAGACCAGGGTAATAAAATGACAGTAGATGGTAGACCAGGGTTATATAATGACAGTAGATGGTAGACCAGGTTAATATAATGACAGTAGATGGTAGACCAGGGTAATATAATGACAGTAGATGGTAACCAGGGTAATATAGACAGTAGATGGTAGACCAGGGTAATATAATGACAGTAGATGGTAGACCAGGGTAATATAATGACAGTAGATGGTAGACCAGGGTAATATAATGACAGTAGATGGTAGACCAGGGTAATATAATGACAGTAGATGGTAGACCAGGGTAATATAATGACAGTAGATGGTAGACCAGGGTAATATAATGACAGTAGATGGTAGACCAGGGTAATATAATGACAGTAGATGGTAGACCAGGGTAATATAATGACAGTAGATGGTAGACCAGGGTAATATAATGACAGTAGATAATGTAGACCAGGGTAATATAATGACAGTAGATGGACCAGGGTAGACAGGGATAAGGGTAATATAATGACAGTAGATGGTAGACCAGGGTAATAGAATGACAGTAGATGGTAGACCAGGGTAATATAATGACAGTAGATGGTAGACCAGGGTAATATAATGACAGTAGAGGGTAATATAATGACAGTAGATGGTAGACCAGGGTAATATAATGACAGTAGATGGTAGACCAGGGTAATATAATGACAGTAGATGGTAGACCAGGGTAATATAATGACAGTAGATGGTAGACCAGGGTAATATAATGACAGTAGAGGGTAATATAATGACAGTAGATGGTAGACCAGGGTAATAAAATGACAGTAGATGGTAGACCAGGGTTATATAATGACAGTAGATGGTAGACCAGGTTAATATAATGACAGTAGATGGTGGACCAGGGTAATATAAAGACAGTAGAGGGTAATATAATGACAGTAGAGGGTAGGCCAGGGTAATATAATGACAGTAGATGGTTGACCATGGTAATATAATGACAGTAGAGGGTAGGCCAGGGTAATATAATGACAGTAGATGGTAGACCAGGGTAATATAATGACAGTAGATGGTAGACCAGGTTAATATAATGACATTAGATGGTAGACCAGGGTAATATAATGACAGTAGATGGTAGACCAGGTTAATATAATGACAGTAGATGGTAGACCAGGGTAATATCATGACAGTAGATGGTAGACCAGGTTAATATAATGACAGTAGATGGTATACCAGGGTAATATAATGTCAGTAGAGGGTAGACCAGTGTAATCTAGTGACAGTAGATGGTAGACCAGGGTAATATAATGGCAGTAGAGTTTAGACCAGGGTAATATAGTGACAGTAGATGGTAGACCAGTGTAATACAATGACAGTAGATGGTAGAACAGGGTAATATAATGACAGTAGATGGTAGACCAGGGTAATATAATGTCAGTAGAGGGTAGACCAGTGTAATCTAGTGACAGTAGATGGTAGACCAGGGTAATATAATGGCAGTAGAGTTTAGACCAGGGTAATATAGTGACAGTAGATGGCAGACCAGTGTAATACAATGACAGTAGATGGTAGAACAGGTTAATGTAATGACAGTAGATGGTAGACCAGGGTAATATAATGACAGTAGATTGTAGACCTGGGTAATAAAATGACAGTGGATGGTAGAACAGGTTAATATAATGACAGTAGATGGTAGACCAGGGTAATATAATGACAGTAGAGGGTAGACCAGGGTAATATTATGACAGTAGATGGTAGACCATGGTAATATAGTGACAGTAGATGGTAGACCAGGGTAATATAATGACAGTAGATGGTAGACCAGGGTAATATAATGACAGTAGATGGTAACCATAATAATGACAGTAGATGGTAGACCAGGGTAATATAATGACAGTAGATGGTAGACCAGGGTAATATAATGACAGTAGATGGTAGACCAGGGTAATATAATGACAGTAGATGGTAGACCAGGTTAATATAATGACAGTAGATGGTGGACCAGGGTAATATAAAGACAGTAGAGGGTAATATAATGACAGTAGATGGTAGACCAGGGTAGACAGTAGGGTAATATAATGACAGTAGATGGTTGACCAGGGTAATAATATAATGACAGTAGATGGTAGACCAGGGTAATATAATGACAGTAGATGGTAGACCATGGTAATATAATGACAGTAGATGGTAGACCAGGTTAATATAATGACAGTAGATGGTAGACCAGGGTAATATAATGACAGTAGATGGTAGACCAGGTTAATATAATGACAGTAGATGGTAGACCAGGGTAATATAATGACAGTAGAGGGTAGACCAGTGTAATATAGTGACAGTAGATGGTAGACCAGGGTAATATAATGACAGTAGAGGTAGACCAGGGTAATATAATGACAGTAGATGGTAATAATATAATGACAGTAGATGGTAGACCAGGGTAATATAATGACAGTAGATGGTAGAACAGGGTAATATAATGACAGTAGATGGTAGACCAGGGTAATATAATGACAGTAGATGGTAGACCAGGGTAATAAAATGACAGTGGATGGTAGAACAGGTTAATATAATGACAGTAGATGGTAGACCAGGGTAATATAATGACAGTAGAGGGTAGACCAGGGTAATATTATGACAGTAGATGGTAGACCATGGTAATACAGTAGTGACAGTAGACAGGATAGACCAGGGTAATATAATGACAGTAGATGGTAGACCAGGGTAATATAATGACAGTAGATGGTAGACCAGGGTAATATAATGACAGTAGAGGACCAGGGTAATATAATGACAGTAGATGGTAGACCAGGGTAATATAATGACAGTAGATGGTAGACCAGGGTAATATAATGACAGTAGATGGTAGACCAGGGTAATATAATGACAGTAGATGGTAGACCAGGGTAATATAATGACAGTAGAGGGTAATATAATGACAGTAGATGGTAGACCAGGGTAATAAAATGACAGTAGATGGTAGACCAGGGTTATATAATGACAGTAGATGGTAGACCAGGTTAATATAATGACAGTAGATGGTAGACCAGGGTAATATAAAGACAGTAGATGGGGGTAATATAATGACAGTAGAGGGTAGACCAGGGTAATATAATGAGAGTAGATGGTAGACCAGGTAATATAATGACAGTAGATGGGGTAGACAGGGTAATATAATCACAGTAGATGGTAGACCAGGGTAATATAATGACAGTAAATGGTAGCCCAGGGTAATATAATCACAGTAAATGGTAGACCAGGGTAATATAATCACAGTAGATGGTAGACCAGGGTAATATAATGACAGTAGATGGTCGACCATGGTAATATAATGACAGTAGATGGTAGACCAGGGTAATATAATGACAGTAGAGGGTAGGCCAGGGTAATATAATGACAGTAGATGGTAGACCATGGTAATATAATGACAGTAGAGGGTAGACCAGGGTAATATCATGATAGTAGATGGTAGACCAGGTTAATATAATGACAGTAGATGGTAGACCAGGTAATATAATGACAGTAGATGGTAGACCAGGGTAATATCATGATAGTAGATGGTAGACCAGGTTAATATAATGACAGTAGATGGTATACCAGGGTAATATAATGTCAGTAGAGGGTAGACCAGTGTAATCTAGTGACAGTAGATAGATGACCAGGGTAATATAATGGCAGTAGAGTTTAGACCAGGGTAATATAGTGACAGTAGATGGTAGACCAGTGTAATACAATGACAGTAGATGGTAGAACAGGTTAATATAATGACAGTAGATGGTAGACCAGGGTAATATAATGACAGTAGATGGTAGACCTGGGTAATAAAATGACAGTGGATGGTAGAACAGGTTAATATAATGACAGTAGATGGTAGACCAGGGTAATATAATGACAGTAGATGGTAGACCAGGGTAATATAATGACAGTAGATGGTAGACCAGGTAATATAATGACAGTAGATGGTAGACCAGGGTAATATAATGACAGTAGATGGTAGACCAGGGTAATATAATGACAGTAGATGGTAGACCAGGGTAATATAAATGACAGTAGATGGTAGACCAGGGTAATATAATGACAGTAGATGGTAGACCAGGGTAATATAATGACAGTAGATGGTAGACCAGGGTAATATAATGACAGTAGATGGTAGATAATATAATGACAGTAGATGGTAGACCAGGGTAATATAAAGACAGTAGAGGACCAGTAATATAATGACAGTAGATGGTAGACCAGGGTAATATAATGACAGTAGATGGTAGACCAGGGTAATATAATGACAGTAGATGGTAACCAGGGTAATATAATGACAGTAGATGGTAGACCAGGGTAATATAATGACAGTAGATGGTAGACCAGGGTAATATAATGACAGTAGATGGTAGACCAGGTAATATAATGACAGTAGATGGTAGACCAGGTTAATATAATGACAGTAGATGGTAGACCAGGGTAATATAATGACAGTAGATGGTAGACCAGGTTAATATAATGACAGTAGATGGTAGACCAGGGTAATATAATGACAGTAGATGGTAGACCAGTGTAATAGTGACAGTAGATGGTAGACCAGGGTAATATAATGGCAGTAGAGTTTAGACCAGGGTAATATAGTGACAGTAGATGGTAGACCAGTGTAATATAATGACAGTAGATGGTAGAACAGGGTAATATAATGACAGTAGATGGTAGACCAGGGTAATATAATGACAGTAGATGGTAGACCCGGGTAATAAAATGACAGTGGATGGTAGAACAGGTTAATATAATGACAGTAGATGGTAGACCAGGGTAATATAATGACAGTAGATGGTAGACCAGGGTAATATAATGACAGTAGATGGTAGACCAGGGTAATATAATGACAGTAGATGGTAGACCAGGGTAATATAATGACAGTAGATGGTAGACCAGGGTAATATAATGACAGTAGATGGTAGACCAGGGTAATATAATGACAGTAGATGGTAGACCAGGGTAATATAATGACAGTAGATGGTAGACCAGGGTAATATAATGACAGTAGATGATGGTAGACCAGGGTAATATAATGACAGTAGATGGTAGACCAGGGTAATATAATGACAGTAGATGGTAGACCAGGGTAATATAATGACAGTAGATGGTAGACCAGGGTAATATAATGACAGTAGATGGTAGACCAGGGTAATATAATGACAGTAGATGGTAGACCAGGGTAATATAATGACAGTAGATGGTAGACCAGGTAATATAATGACAGTAGATGGTAGACCAGGGTAATATAATGACAGTAGAGGGTAGACCAGGGTAATATAATGACAGTAGATGGTAGACCAGGGTAATATAATGACAGTAGATGGTAGACCAGGTAATATATGACAGTAGATGGTAGACCAGGGTAATATAATGACAGTAGATGGTAGACCAGGGTAATATAATGACAGTAGATGGTAGACCAGTTTAATATAATGACAGTAGATGGTAGACCAGGGTAATATAATGACAGTAGATGGTAGACCAGGTAATATAATGACAGTAGATGGTAGACCAGGGTAATATAATGACAGTAGATGGTAGACCAGGGTAATATAATGACAGACAGGGTAATATAATGACAGTAGAGGGTAATATAATGACAGTAGATGGTAGACCAGGGTAATATAATGACAGTAGATGGTAGACCAGGGTAATATAATGACAGTAGATGGTAGACCAGGG
The DNA here is from genome assembly GCF_018296145.1 of Oncorhynchus tshawytscha. Classification (NCBI taxonomy): domain Eukaryota; kingdom Metazoa; phylum Chordata; class Actinopteri; order Salmoniformes; family Salmonidae; genus Oncorhynchus; species Oncorhynchus tshawytscha. The sequence continues at coordinate 83,854 of NW_024609029.1, read as the reverse complement.
TAATATAATGACAGTAGATGGTAGACCAGGGTAATATAATGACAGTAGAGGGTAGACCAGGGTAATATAATGACAGTAGATGGTAGACCAGGGTAATATAATGACAGTAGATGGTAGACCAGGGTAATATAATGACAGTAGATGGTAGACCAGGGTAATATAATGACAGTAGATGGTAGACCAGGGTAATATAATGACAGTAGATGGTAGACCAGGGTAATATAATGACAGTAGATGGTAGGGTAATATAATGACAGGATGGTAGGGTAATATAATGACAGTAGATGGTAGACCAGGTAATATAATGACAGTAGATGGTAGACCAGGTAATATAATGACAGTAGATGGTAGACCAGGTAATATAATGACAGTAGATGGTAGACCAGGGTAATATAATGACAGTAGATGGTAGACCAGGGTAATATAATGACAGTAGATGGTAGACCAGGGTAATATAATGACAGTAGATGGTAGACCAGGGTAATATAATGACAGTAGATGGTAGACCAGGGTAATATAATGACAGTAGATGGTAGACCAGGTAATATAATGACAGTAGATGGTAGACCAGGGTAATATAATGACAGTAGATGGTAGACCAGGTAATATAATGACAGTAGATGGTAGACCAGGGTAATATAATGACAGTAGATGGTAGACCAGGTAATATAATGACAGTAGATGGTAGACCAGGGTAATATAATGACAGTAGATGGTAGACCAGGGTAATATAATGACAGTAGATGGTAGACCAGGGTAATATAATGACAGTAGATGGTAGACCAGGGTAATATAACAGACAGTAGACAGTAGATGAGACCAGGGTAATATAATGACAGTAGATGGTAGACCAGGGTAATATAATGACAGTAGATGGTAGACCAGGGTAATATAATGACAGTAGATGGTAGACCAGTTTAATATAATGACAGTAGATGGTAGACCAGGGTAATATAATGACAGTAGATGGTAGACCAGGTAATATAATGACAGTAGATGGTAGACCAGGGTAATATAATGACAGTAGATGGTAGACCAGGTAATATAATGACAGTAGAGGGTAATATAATGACAGTAGATGGTAGACCAGGGTAATATAATGACAGTAGATGGTAGACCAGGGTAATATAATGACAGTAGATGGTAGACCAGGGTAATATAATGACAGTAGAGGGTAATATAATGACAGTAGATGGTAGACCAGGGTAATATAATGACAGTAGATGGTAGACCAGGGTAATATAATGACAGTAGATGGTAGACCAGGGTAATATAATGACAGTAGATGGTAGACCAGGGTAATATAATGACAGTAGAGGGTAGACCAGGTAATATAATGACAGTAGATGGTAGACCAGGGTAATATAATGACAGTAGAGTTTAGACCAGGGTAATATAATGACAGTAGATGGTAGACCAGGTAATATAATGACAGTAGATGGTAGAACAGGTAATATAATGACAGTAGATGGTAGACCAGGGTAATATAATGACAGTAGATGGTAGACCAGGGTAATATAATGACAGTAGATGGTAGACCAGGTAATATAATGACAGTAGATGGTAGACCAGGGTAATATAATGATATAATGATAATATAATGACAGTAGATGGTAGACCAGGGTAATATAATGACAGTAGATGGTAGACCAGGGTAATATAATGACAGTAGATGGTAGACCAGGGTAATATAATGACAGTAGATGGTAGACCAGGGTAATATAATGACAGTAGATGGTAGACCAGGGTATAATGACAGTAGATGGTAGACCAGGGTAATATAATGACAGTAGATGGTAGACCAGGGTAATATAATGACAGTAGATGGTAGACCAAGGTAATATAATGACAGTAGATGGTAGACCAGGGTAATATAATGACAGTAGATGGTAGACCAGGGTAATATAATGACAGTAGATGGTAGACCAGGGTAATATAATGACAGTAGATGGTAGACCATGGTAATATAATGACAGTAGAGGTAATATAATGACAGTAGATGGTAGACCAGGGTAATATAATGACAGTAGATGGTAGACCAGGGTAATATAATGACAGTAGATGGTAGACCATGGTAATATAATGACAGTAGATGGTAGACCAGGTTAATATAATGACAGTAGATGGTAGACCAGGGTAATATCATGACAGTAGATGGTAGACCAGGTTAATATAATGACAGTAGATGGTAGACCAGGGTAATATAATGACAGTAGATGGTAGACCAGTGTAATATAGTGACAGTAGATGGTAGACCAGGGTAATATAATGACAGTAGATGGTAGACCAGGGTAATATAATGACAGTAGATGGTAGACCAGGTAATATAATGACAGTAGATGGTAGAATATAATGACAGGGTAATATAATGACAGTAGATGGTAGACCAGGGTAATATAATGACAGTAGATGGTAGACCAGGGTAATATAATGACAGTAGATGGTAGACCAGGTTAATATAATGACAGTAGATGGTAGACCAGGGTAATATAATGACAGTAGATGGTAGACCAGGGTAATATAATGACAGTAGATGGTAGACCAGGTAATATAATGACAGTAGAGGTAGACCAGGGTAATATAATGACAGTAGATGGTAGACCAGGGTAATATAATGACAGTAGATGGTAGACCAGGGTAATATAATGACAGTAGAGGGTAATATAATGACAGTAGATGGTAGACCAGGGTAATATAATGACAGTAGATGGTAGACCAGGGTAATATAATGACAGTAGATGGTAGACCAGGGTAATATAATGACAGTAGATGGTAGACCAGGGTAATATAATGACAGTAGATGGTAGACCAGGGTAATATAATGACAGTAGATGGTTGACCAGGGTAATATAATGACAGTAGATGGTAGACCAGGGTAATATAATGACAGTAGATGGTAGACCACGTTAATATAATGACAGTAGATGGTAGACCAGGGTAATATAATGACAGTAGATGGTAGACCAGGGTAATATAATGACAGTAGATGGTAGACCAGGGTAATATAATGAGAGTAGATGGTAGACCAGTGTAATATCATGACAGTAGATGGTAGACCAGGGTAATATAATGACAGTAGATGGTAGAACAGGGTAATATAATGACAGCAGATGGTAGACCAGTTTAATATAATGACAGTAAATGGTAGACCAGGGTAATATAATCACAGTAGATGGTAGACCAGAGTAATATAATGACAGTAGATGGTAGACCAGGGTAATATAATGACAGTAGATGGTAGACCATGGTAATATAATGACAGTAGAGAGACCAGGGTAATATAATGACAGTAGATGGTAGACCAGGGTAATATAATGACAGAAGATGTTAGACCAGGGTAATATAATGACAGTAGATGGTAGACCAGGGTAATATAATGACAGTAGATGGTAGACCAGGGTAATATAATGACAGTAGATGGTAGACCAGGGTAACATAATGATAGTAGATGGTAGACCAGGGTAATATAATGACAGTAGATGGTAGACCAGGGTAATATAATGACAGTAGATGGTAGACCAGGTAATATAATGACAGTAGATGGTAGACCAGGGTAATATAATGACAGTAGATGGTAGACCAGGGTAATATAATGACAGTAGATGGTAGACCAGGTAATATAATGACAGTAGATGGTAGACCAGGGTAATATAATGACAGTAGATGGTAGACCAGGTAATATAATGACAGTAGATGGTAGACCAGGTAATATAATGACAGTAGATGGTAGACCAGGGTAATATAATGACAGTAGATGGTAGACCAGGGTAATATAATGACAGTAGATGGTAGACCAGGGTAATATAATGACAGTAGATGGTAGACCAGGGTAATATAATGACAGTAGATGGTAGACCAGGTAATATAATGACAGTAGATGGTAGACCAGGTAATATAATGACAGTAGATGGTAGACCAGGGTAATATAATGACAGTAGATGGTAGACCAGGTAATATAATGACAGTAGATGGTAGACCAGGGTAATATAATGACAGTAGATGGTAGACCAGTGTAATATAATGACAGTAGATGGTAGACCAGGGTAATATAATGACAGTAGATGGTAGACCAGGGTAATATAATGACAGTAGATGGTAGACCAGGGTAATATAATGACAGTAGATGGTAGACCAGGGTAATATAATGACAGTAGATGGTAGACCAGGGTAATAATAATGACAGATGTAATATAATGACAGTAGATGGTAGACCAGGGTAATATAATGACAGTAGATGGTAGACCAGGGTAATATAATGACAGTAGATGGTAGACCAGGGTAATATAATGACAGTAGATGGTAGACCAGGGTAATATAATGACAGTAGATGGTAGACCAGGGTAATATAATGACAGTAGATGGTAGACCAGGGTAATATAATGACAGTAGATGGTAGACCAGGGTAATATAATGACAGTAGATGGTAGACCAGGGTAATATAATGACAGTAGATGGTAGACCAGGGTAATATAATGACAGTAGATGGTAGACCAGGGTAATATAATGACAGTAGATGGTAGACCAGGGTAATATAATGACAGTAGAGGGACCAGGGTAATATAATGACAGTAGATGGTAGACCAGGGTAATATAATGACAGTAGATGGTAGACCAGGGTAATATAATGACAGTAGATGGTAGACCAGGGTAATATAATGACAGTAGATGGTAGACCAGGGTAATATAATGACAGTAGAGGGTAATATAATGACAGTAGATGGTAGACCAGGGTAATATAATGACAGTAGATGGTAGACCAGGGTAATATAATGACAGTAGATGGTAGACCAGGTAATATAATGACAGTAGATGGTAGACCAGGTAATATAATGACAGTAGATGGTAGACCAGGTAATAATGACAGTAGATGGTAATGACATATAATGACAGTAGATGGTAGACCAGGGTAATATAATGACAGTAGATGGTAGACCAGGGTAATATAATGACAGTAGATGGTAGACCAGGGTAATATAATGACAGTAGATGGTAGACCAGGGTAATATAATGACAGTAGATGGTAGACCAGGGTAATATAATGACAGTAGATGGTAGACCAGGGTAATATAATGACAGTAGATGGTAGACCAGGGTAATATAATGACAGTAGATGGTAGACCAGGGTAATATAATGACAGTAGATGGTAGACCAGGTAATATAATGACAGTAGATGGTAGACCAGGGTAATATAATGACAGTAGATGGTAGACCAGGGTAATATAATGACAGTAGATGGTAGACCAGGGTAATATAATGACAGTAGATGGTAGACCAGGGTAATATAATGACAGTAGATGGTAGACCAGGGTAATATAATGACAGTAGATGGTAGACCAGGGTAATATAATGACAGTAGATGGTAGACCAGGGTAATATAATGACAGTAGATGGTAGACCAGGGTAATATAATGACAGTAGAGGGTAGACCAGGGTAATATAATGACAGTAGATGGTAGACCAGGGTAATATAATGACAGTAGATGGTAGACCAGGGTAATATAATGACAGTAGATGGTAGACCAGGGTAATATAATGACAGTAGATGGTAGACCAGGGTAATATAATGACAGTAGAGGGTAATATAATGACAGTAGATGGTAGACCAGGGTAATATAATGACAGTAGATGGTAGACCAGTGTAATATAATGACAGTAGATGGTAGACCAGGGTAATATAATGACAGTAGATGGTAGACCAGGGTAATATAATGACAGTAGATGGTAGACCAGTTTAATATAATGACAGTAAATGGTAGACCAGGGTAATATAATGACAGTAGATGGTAGACCAGGTAATATAATGACAGTAGATGGTAGACCAGGGTAATATAATGACAGTAGATGGTAGACCAGGTAATATAATGACAGTAGATGGGTAATATAATATGGTAGACAGTAGATGGTAGACCAGGGTAATATAATGACAGTAGATGGTAGACCAGGGTAATATAATGACAGTAGATGGTAGACCAGGGTAATATAATGACAGTAGATGGTAGACCAGGGTAATATAATGACAGTAGATGGTAGACCAGGTAATATAATGACAGTAGATGGTAGACCAGGGTAATATAATGACAGTAGATGGTAGACCAGGTAATATAATGACAGTAGATGGTAGACCAGGGTAATATAATGACAGTAGATGGTAGACCAGGGTAATATAATGACAGTAGATGGTAGACCAGGGTAATATAATGACAGTAGTGGTAGACCAGGGTAATATAATGACAGTAGATGGTAGACCAGGGTAATATAATGACAGTAGATGGTAGACCAGGGTAATATAATGACAGTAGATGGTAGACCAGGTCAATATAATGACAGTAGATGGTAGACCAGGTGTAATATAATGACAGTAGATGGTAGACCAGGTAATATAATGACAGTAGATGGTAGACCAGGGTAATATAATGACAGTAGATGGTAGACCAGGGTAATATAATGACAGTAGATGGTAGACCAGGGTAATATAATGACAGTAGATGGTAGACCAGGGTAATATAATGACAGTAGATGGTAGAATATAATGACAGATGGTAATATAATATAATGACAGTAGATGGTAGACCAGGTTAATATAATGACAGTAGATGGTAGACCAGGGTAATATATGATAGTAGATGGTAGACCAGGTAATATAATGACAGTAGATGGTAGACCAGGGTAATATAATGACAGTAGATGGTAGACCAGTGTAATATAATGACAGTAGAGATGGTAGACCAGGGTAATATAATGACAGTAGAATATAATGACAGTAGACCAGGGTAATATAATGACAGTAGATGGTAGACCAGGGTAATATAATGACAGTAGATGGTAGACCAGTTTAATATAATGACAGTAGATGGTAGACCAGGGTAATATAATGACAGTAGATGGTAGACCAGGGTAATATAATGACAGTAGATGGTAGACCAGGGTAATATAATGACAGTAGATGGTAGACCAGGTAATATAATGACAGTAGATGGTAGACCAGGGTAATATAATGACAGTAGATGGTAGACCAGGGTAATATAATGACAGTAGATGGTAGACCAGGGTAATATAATGACAGTAGATGGTAGACCAGTGTAATATAATGACAGTAGATGGTAGACCAGGGTAATATAATGACAGTAGATGGTAGACCAGGGTAATATAATGACAGTAGATGGTAGACCAGTGTAATATAATGACAGTAGATGGTAGACCAGGTTAATATAATGACAGTAGATGGTAGACCAGGGTAATATAATGACAGTAGATGGTAGACCAGGTAATATAATGACAGTAGATGGTAGACCAGGGTAATATAATGACAGTAGATGGTAGACCAGGGTAATATAATGACAGTAGATGGTAGACCAGGGTAATATAATGACAGTAGATGGTAGACCAGGGTAATATAATGACAGTAGATGGTAGACCAGGGTAATATAATGACAGTAGATGGTAGACCAGGTAATATAATGACAGTAGATGGTAGACCAGGGTAATATAATGACAGTAGATGGTAGACCAGGGTAATATAATGACAGTAGATGGTAGACCAGGGTAATATAATGACAGTAGAGGGTAGACCAGGGTAATAAATGACAGTAGATGGTAGACCAGGGTAATATAATGACAGTAGATGGTAGACCAGGGTAATATAATGACAGTAGATGGTAGACCAGGGTAATATAATGACAGTAGATGGTAGACCAGGGTAATATAATGACAGTAGATGGTAGACCAGGGTAATATAATGACAGTAGATGGTAGACCAGGGTAATATAATGACAGTAGATGGTAGACCAGGGTAATATAATGACAGTAGATGGTAGACCAGGGTAATATAATGACAGTAGATGGTAGACCAGGGTAATATAATGACAGTAGATGGTAGACCAGGGTAATATAATGACAGTAGATGGTAGACCAGGGTAATATAATGACAGTAGATGGTAGACCAGGGTAATATAATGACAGTAGATGGTAGACCAGGGTAATATAATGACAGTAGATGGTAGACCAGGGTAATATAATGACAGTAGATGGTAGACCAGGGTAATATAATGACAGTAGATGGTAGACCAGGGTAATATAATGACAGTAGATGGTAGACCAGGGTAATATAATGACAGTAGATGGTAGACCAGGGTAATATAATGACAGTAGATGGTAGACCAGGGTAATATAATGACAGTAGATGGTAGACCAGGGTAATATAATGACAGTAGATAATATAATGACAGTAGATGGTAGACCAGGGTAATATAATGACAGTAGATGGTAGACCAGGGTAATATAATGACAGTAGATGGTAGACCAGGGTAATATAATGACAGTAGATGGTAGACCAGGTAATATAATGACAGTAGATGGTAGACCAGGGTAATATAATGACAGTAGATGGTAGACCAGGGTAATATAATGACAGTAGATGGTAGACCAGGGTAATATAATGACAGTAGATGGTAGACCAGTGTAATATAACAGTAGATGGTAGACCAGGGTAATATAATGACAGTAGATGGTAGACCAGGGTAATATAATGACAGTAGATGGTAGACCAGGTAATATAATGACAGTAGATGGTAGACCAGGGTAATATAATGACAGTAGATGGTAGACCAGGGTAATATAATGACAGTAGATGGTAGACCAGGGTAGATATAATGACAGTAGATGGTGACAGTAGATAATGACAGTAGATGGACCAGGGTAATATAATGACAGTAGATGGTAGACCAGGGTAATATAATGACAGTAGATGGTAGACCAGGGTAATATAATGACAGTAGATGGTAGACCAGGGTAATATAAATATAATGACAGTAGATGGTAGACCAGGGTAATATAATGACAGTAGATGGTAGACCAGGGTAATATAATGACAGTAGATGGTAGACCAGGGTAATATAATGACAGTAGATGGGACCAGGTAATATAATGACAGTAGATGGTAGACCAGGGTAATATAATGACAGTAGATGGTAGACCAGGGTAATATAATGACAGTAGATGGTAGACCAGGGTAATATAATGACAGTAGATGGTAGACCAGGGTAATATAATGACAGTAGATGGTAGACCAGGGTAATATAATGACAGTAGATGGTAGACCAGGGTAATATAATGACAGTAGATGGTAGACCAGGTAATATAATGACAGTAGATGGTAGACCAGGTAATATAATGACAGTAGATGGTAGACCAGGTAATATAATGACAGTAGATGGTAGACCAGGGTAATATAATGACAGTAGATGGTAGACCAGGGTAATATAATGACAGTAGATGGTAGACCAGGGTAATATAATGACAGTAGATGGTAGACCAGGTTAATATAATGACAGTAGATGGTAGACCAGGGTAATATAATGACAGTAGATGGTAGACCAGGGTAATATAATGACAGTAGATGGTAGACCAGGGTAATATAATGACAGTAGATGGTAGACCAGGGTAATATAATGACAGTAGATGGTAGACCAGGGTAATATAATGACAGTAGATGGTAGACCAGGGTAATATAATGACAGTAGATGGTAGACCAGGGTAATATAATGACAGTAGATGGTAGACCAGGGTAATATAATGACAGTAGATGGTAGACCAGGGTAATATAATGACAGTAGATGGTAGACCAGGGTAATATAATGACAGTAGATGGTAGACCAGGGTAATATAATGACAGTAGATGGTAGACCAGGGTAATATAATGACAGTAGATGGTAGACCAGGGTAATATAATGACAGTAGATGGTAGACCAGGGTAATATAATGACAGTAGATGGTAGACCATGGTAATATAATGACAGTAGATGGTAGACCAAATATAATGACAGTAGATGGTAGACCAGGTTAATATAATGACAGTAGATGGTAGACCAGGGTAATATAATGACAGTAGATGGTAGACCAGTAATATAATGACAGTAGATGGTAGACCAGGTTAATATAATGACAGTAGATGGTAGACCAGGGTAATATAATGACAGTAGATGGTAGACCAGGTTAATATAATGACAGTAGATGGTAGACCAGGGTAATATAATGACAGTAGATGGTAGACCAGGGTAATATAATGACAGTAGATGGTAGACCAGGGTAATATAATGGTAGATATATAATGACAGTAGATGGTAGACCAGGGTAATATAATGACAGTAGATGGTAGACCAGGTAATATAATGACAGTAGATGGTAGACCAGGGTAATATAATGACAGTAGATGGTAGACCAGGGTAATATAATGACAGTAGATGGTAGACCAGGGTAATATAATGACAGTAGATGGTAGACCAGGTAATATAATGACAGTAGATGGTAGACCAGGGTAATATAATGACAGTAGATGGTAGACCAGGGTAATATAATGACAGTAGATGGTAGACCAGGGTAATATAATGACAGTAGATGGTAGACCAGGGTAATATAATAATGACAGTAGAGGGTAATATAATGACAGTAGATGGTAGACCAGGGTAATATAATGACAGTAGATGGTAGACCAGGATGTAATATAATGACAGTAGATGGTAGACCAGGGTAATATAATGACAGTAGATGGTAGACCAGGGTAATATAATGACAGTAGATGGTAGACCAGGGTAATATAATGACAGTAGATGGTAGACCAGGGTAATATAATGACAGTAGATGGTAGACCAGGTAATATAATGACAGTAGATGGTAGACCAGGGTAATATAATGACAGTAGATGGTAGACCAGGGTAATATAATGACAGTAGATGGTAGACCAGGGTAATATAATGACAGTAGATGGTAGACCAGGGTAATATAATGACAGTAGATGGTAGACCAGGTAATATAATGACAGTAGATGGTAGACCAGGGTAATATAATGACAGTAGATGGTAGACCAGGGTAATATAATGACAGTAGATGGTAGACCAGGGTAATATAATGACAGTAGATGACAGTAGACCAGGGTAATATAATGACAGTAGTAGATGGTAGACCAGGTTAATATAATGACAGTAGATGGTAGACCAGGGTAATATAATGACAGTAGATGGTAGACCAGGGTAATATAATGACAGTAGATGGTAGACCAGGGTAATATAATGACAGTAGATGGTAGACCAGGGTAATATAATGACAGTAGATGGTAGACCAGGGTAATATAATGACAGTAGATGGTAGACCAGGGTAATATAATGACAGTAGATGGTAGACCAGGGTAATATAATGACAGTAGATGGTAGACCAGGGTAATATAATGACAGTAGATGGTAGACCAGGGTAATATAATGACAGTAGATGGTAGACCAGGGTAATATAATGACAGTAGATGGTAGACCAGGGTAATATAATGACAGTAGATGGTAGACCAGGGTAATATAATGACAGTAGATGGTAGACCAGGGTAATATAATGACAGTAGATGGTAGACCAGGTAGAATATAATGACAGTAGATGGTAGACCAGGTAATATAATGACAGTAGATGGTAGACCAGGGTAATATAATGACAGTAGATGGTAGACCAGGGTAATATAATGACAGTAGATGGTAGACCAGGGTAATATAATGACAGTAGATGGACCAGAATATAATGACAGGATAATATAATGACAGTAGATGGTAGACCAGGGTAATATAATGACAGTAGATGGTAGACCAGGTAATATAATGACAGTAGATGGTAGACCAGGGTAATATAATGACAGTAGATGGTAGACCAGGGTAATATAATGACAGTAGATGGTAGACCAGGTTAATATAATGACAGTAGATGGTAGACCAGGGTAATATAATGACAGTAGATGGTAGACCAGGGTAATATAATGACAGTAGATGGTAGACCAGGGTAATATAATGACAGTAGATGGTAGACCAGGGTAATATAATGACAGTAGATGGTAGACCAGGGTAATATAATGACAGTAGATGGTAGACCAGGGTTTAATATAATGACAGTAGATGGTAGACCAGGGTAATATAATGACAGTAGATGGTAGACCAGGGTAATATAATGAAGTAGTAGATGGTAGACCAGGGTAATATAATGACAGTAGATGGTAGACCAGGGTAATATAATGACAGTAGATGGTAGACCAGGGTAATATAATGACAGTAGATGGTAGACCAGGGTAATATAATGACAGTAGATGGTAGACCAGGGTAATATAATGACAGTAGATGGTAGACCAGGGTAATATAATGACAGTAGATGGTAGACCAGGGTAATATAATGACAGTAGATGGTAGACCAGGGTAATATAATGACAGTAGATGGTAGACCAGGGTAATATAATGACAGTAGATGGTAGACCAGGTAATATAATGACAGTAGATGGTAGACCAGGGTAATATAATGACAGTAGATGGTAGACCAGGGTAATATAATGACAGTAGATGGTAGACCAGGTAATATAATGACAGTAGATGGTAGACCAGGGTAATATAATGACAGTAGATGGTAGACCAGGGTAATATAATGACAGTAGATGGTAGACCAGGGTAATATAATGACAGTAGATGGTAGACCAGGGTAATATAATGACAGTAGATGGTAGACCAGGGTAATATAATGACAGTAGATGGTAGACCAGGGTAATATAATGACAGTAGATGGTAGACCAGGGTAATATAATGACAGTAGATGGTAGACCAGGGTAATATAATGACAGTAGATGGTAGACCAGGGTAATATAATGACAGTAGATGGTAGACCAGGGTAATATAATGACAGTAGATGGTAGACCAGGGTAATATAATGACAGTAGATGGTAGACCAGGGTAATATAATGACAGTAGATGGTAGACCAGGGTAATATAATGACAGTAGATGGTAGACCAGGGTAATATAATGACAGTAGATGGTAGACCAGGGTAATATAATGACAGTAGATGGTAGACCAGGGTAATATAATGACAGTAGATGACAGTAGATGGTAGACCAGGGTAATATAATGACAGTAGATGGTAGACCAGGGTAATATAATGACAGTAGATGGTAGACCAGGGTAATATAATGACAGTAGATGGTAGACCAGGGTAATATAATGACAGTAGATGGTAGACCAGGGATAATATAATGACAGTAGATGGTAGACCAGGTAATATAATGACAGTAGATGGTAGACCAGGTAATATAATGACAGTAGATGGTAGACCAGGTAATATAATGACAGTAGATGGTAGACCAGGGTAATATAATGACAGTAGATGGTAGACCAGGGTAATATAATGACAGTAGATGGTAGACCAGGGTAATATAATGACAGTAGATGGTAGACCAGGGTAATATAATGACAGTAGATGGTAGACCAGGGTAATATAATGACAGTAGATGGTAGACCAGGGTAATATAATGACAGTAGATGGTAGACCAGGGTAATATAATGACAGTAGATGGTAGATAATGAGGATGGTAATATAATGACAGTAGATGGTAGACCAGGTAATATAATGACAGTAGATGGTAGACCAGGTTAATATAATGACAGTAGATGGTAGACCAGGGTAATATAATGACAGTAGATGGTAGACCAGGTTAATATAATGACAGTAGATGGTAGACCAGGGTAATATAATGACAGTAGATGGTAGACCAGTGTAATATAATGACAGTAGATGGTAGACCAGGGTAATATAATGACAGTAGATGGTAGAGACCAGGGTAATATAATGACAGTAGATGGTAGACCAGTGTAATATAATGACAGTAGATGGTAGACCAGGGTAATATAATGACAGTAGATGGTAGACCAGGGTAATATAATGACAGTAGATGGTAGACCAGGTAATATAATGACAGTAGATGGTAGACCAGGGTAATATAATGACAGTAGATGGTAGACCAGGGTAATATAATGACAGTAGATGGTAGACCAGGTAATATAATGACAGTAGATGGTAGACCAGGGTAATATAATGACAGTAGATGGTAGACCAGGGTAATATAATGACAGTAGATGGTAGACCAGGGTAATATAATGACAGTAGATGGTAGACCAGGGTAATATAATGACAGTAGATGGTAGACCAGGGTAATATAATGACAGTAGATGGTAGACCAGGGTAATATAATGACAGTAGATGGTAGACCAGGGTAATATAATGACAGTAGATGGTAGACCAGGGTAATATAATGACAGTAGAGGACCAGGGTAAATATAATGACAGTAGATGGTAGACCAGGGTAATATAATGACAGTAGATGGTAGACCAGGGTAATATAATGACAGTAGATGGTAGACCAGGGTAATATAATGACAGTAGATGGTAGACCAGGGTAATATAATGACAGTAGATGGTAGACCAGGTAATATAATGACAGTAGATGGTAGACCAGGTAATATAATGACAGTAGATGGTAGACCAGGTAATATAATGACAGTAGATGGTAGACCAGGTAATATAATGACAGTAGATGGTAGACCAGGATGTAATATAATGACAGTAGATGGTAGACCAGGGTAATATAATGACAGTAGATGGTAGACCAGGGTAATATAATGACAGTAGATGGTAGACCAGGGTAATATAATGACAGTAGATGGTAGACCAGGGTAATATAATGACAGTAGATGGTAGACCAGGGTAATATAATGACAGTAGATGGTAGACCAGGGTAATATAATGACAGTAGATGGTAGACCAGGGTAATATAATGACAGTAGATGGTAGACCAGGGTAATATAATGACAGTAGATGGTAGACCAGGGTAATATAATGACAGTAGATGGGACCAGGGTAATATAATGACAGTAGATGGTAGACCAGGGTAATATAATGACAGTAGATGGTAGACCAGGGTAATATAATGACAGTAGATGGTAGACCAGGGTAATATAATGACAGTAGATGGTAGACCAGGGTAATATAATGACAGTAGATGGTAGACCAGGGTAATATAATGACAGTAGATGGTAGACCAGGGTAATATAATGACAGTAGATGGTAGACCAGGGTAATATAATGACAGTAGATGGTAGACCAGGGTAATATAATGACAGTAGATGGTAGACCAGGGTAATATAATGACAGTAGATGGTAGACCAGGGTAATATAATGACAGTAGATGGTAGACCAGGGTAATATAATGACAGTAGATGGTAGACCAGGGTAATATAATGACAGTAGATGGTAGACCAGGGTAATATAATGACAGTAGATGGTAGACCAGGGTAATATAATGACAGTAGATGGTAGACCAGGGTAATATAATGACAGTAGATGGTAGACCAGGGTAATATAATGACAGTAGATGGTAGACCAGGGTAATATAATGACAGTAGATGGTAGACCAGGGTAATATAATGACAGTAGATGGTAGACCAGGGTAATATAATGACAGTAGATGGTAGACCAGGGTAATATAATGACAGTAGATGGTAGACCAGGGTAATATAATGACAGTAGATGGTAGACCAGGGTAATATAATGACAGTAGATGGTAGACCAGGGTAATATAATGACAGTAGATGGTAGACCAGGGTAATATAATGACAGTAGATGGTAGACCAGGGTAATATAATGACAGTAGATGGTAGACCAGGGTAATATAATGACAGTAGATGACCAGGTAGACAGGATGGTAGATATAAATGACAGTAGATGGTAGACCAGGTAATATAATGACAGTAGATGGTAGACCAGGGTAATATAATGACAGTAGATGGTAGACCAGGGTAATATAATGACAGTAGATGGTAGACCAGGTTAATATAATGACAGTAGATGGTACAGGGGTAATATAATGACAGTAGATGGTAGACCAGGTAATATAATGACAGTAGATGGTAGACCAGGGTAATATAATGACAGTAGATGGTAGACCAGGGTAATATAATGACAGTAGATGGTAGACCAGGGTAATATAATGACAGTAGATGGTAGACCAGGGTAATATAATGACAGTAGATGGTAGACCAGGGTAATATAATGACAGTAGATGGTAGACCAGGTAATATAATGACAGTAGATGGTAGACCAGGGTAATATAATGACAGTAGATGGTAGACCAGGGTAATATAATGACAGTAGATGGTAGACCAGGGTAATATAATGACAGTAGATGGTAGACCAGGGTAATATAATGACAGTAGATGGTAGACCAGGTAATATAATGACAGTAGATGGTAGACCAGGTAATATAATGACAGTAGATGGTAGACCAGGGTAATATAATGACAGTAGATGGTAGACCAGGTTAATATAATGACAGTAGATGGTAGACCAGGGTAATATAATGACAGTAGATGGTAGACCAGGTAATATAGTGACAGTAGATGGTAGACCAGGGTAATATAATGACAGTAGATGGTAGACCAGGGTAATATAATGACAGTAGATGGTAGACCAGGGTAATATAATGACAGTAGATGGTAGACCAGGGTAATATAATGACAGTAGATGGTAGACCAGGGTAATATAATGACAGTAGATGGTAGACCAGGGTAATATAATGACAGTAGATGGTAGACCAGGGTAATATAATGACAGTAGATGGTAGACCAGGGTAATATAATGACAGTAGATGGTAGACCAGGGTAATATAATGACAGTAGATGGTAGACCAGGGTAATATAATGACAGTAGATGGTAGACCAGGGTAATATAATGACAGTAGATGGTAGACCAGGGTAATATAATGACAGTAGATGGTAGACCAGGGTAATATAATGACAGTAGATGGTAGACCAGGGTAATATAATGACAGTAGATGGTAGATAGGGTAATATAACCAGGGAATATAATGACAGTAGATGGTTAGACCAGGGTAATATAATGACAGTAGATGGTAGACCAGGGTAATATAATGACAGTAGATGGTAGACCAGGGTAATATAATGACAGTAGATGGGTAATAGACCAGGGTAATATAATGACAGTAGATGGTAGACCAGGGTAATATAATGACAGTAGATGGTAGACCAGGGTAATATAATGACAGTAGATGGTAGACCAGGGTAATATAATGACAGTAGATGGTAGACCAGGGTAATATAATGACAGTAGATGGTAGACCAGGGTAATATAATGACAGTAGATGGTAGACCAGGTAATATAATGACAGTAGATGGTAGACCAGGGTAATATAATGACAGTAGATGGTAGACCAGGGTAATATAATGACAGTAGATGGTAGACCAGGGTAATATAATGACAGTAGATGGTAGACCAGGGTAATATAATGACAGTAGATGGTAGACCAGGGTAATATAATGACAGTAGATGGTAGACCAGTTTAATATAATGACAGTAGATGGTAGACCAGGGTAATATAATGACAGTAGATGGTAGACCAGAGTAATATAATGACAGTAGATGGTAGACCAGGGTAATATAATGACAGTAGATGGTACCAGGTAATATAATGACAGTAGATGGTAATATAATATAATGACAGTAGATGGTAGACCAGGGTAATATAATGACAGTAGAGGGTAGACCAGGGTAATATAATGACAGTAGATGGTAGACCAGGGTAATATAATGACAGTAGATGGTAGACCAGGTAATATAATGACAGTAGATGGTAGACCAGGGTAATATAATGACAGTAGATGGTAGACCAGGGTAATATAATGACAGTAGATGGTAGACCAGGGTAATATAATGACAGTAGATGGTAGACCAGGGTAATATAATGACAGTAGATGGTAGACCAGGGTAATATAATGACAGTAGATGGTAGACCAGGGTAATATAATGACAGTAGATGGTAGACCAGTGTAATATAATGACAGTAGATGGTAGACCAGGTAATATAATGACAGTAGATGGTAGACCAGGGTAATATAATGACAGTAGATGGTAGACCAGGGTAATATAATGACAGTAGATGGTAGACCAGGTAATATAATGACAGTAGATGGTAGACCAGGGTAATATAATGACAGTAGATGGTAGACCAGGGTAATATAATGACAGTAGATGGTAGACCAGGGTAATATAATGACAGTAGATGGTAGACCAGGGTAATATAATGACAGTAGATGGTAGACCAGGGTAATATAATGACAGTAGATGGTAGACCAGGGTAATATAATGACAGTAGATGGTAGACCAGGGTAATATAATGACAGTAGATGGTAGACCAGGGTAATATAATGACAGTAGATGGTAGACCAGGGTAATATAATGACAGTAGATGGTAGACCAGGGTAATATAATGACAGTAGATGGTAGACCAGGGTAATATAATGACAGTAGATGGTAGACCAGGGTAATATAATGACAGTAGATGGTAGACCAGGGTAATATAATGACAGTAGATGGTAGACCAGGGTAATATAATGAGATGGTAGACCAGGGTAATATAATGACAGTAGATAGACCAGGGTAATATAATGACAGTAGATGGTAGACCAGGGTAATATAATGACAGTAGATGGTAGACCAGGGTAATATAATGACAGTAGATGGTAGACCAGGGTAATATAATGACAGTAGATGGTAGACCAGGGTAATATAATGACAGTAGATGGTAGACCAGGGTAATATAATGACAGTAGATGGACCAGACAGTAGGGTAATATAATATAATGACAGTAGATGGTAGACCAGGGTAATATAATGACAGTAGATGGTAGACCAGGGTAATATAATGACAGTAGATGGTAGACCAGGGTAATATAATGACAGTAGATGGTAGACCAGGGTAATATAATGACAGTAGATGGTAGACCAGGGTAATATAATGACAGTAGATGGTAGACCAGGGTAATATAATGACAGTAGATGGTAGACCAGGGTAATATAATGACAGTAGATGGTAGACCAGGGTAATATAATGACAGTAGATGGTAGACCAGGGTAATATAATGACAGTAGATGGTAGACCAGGGTAATATAATGACAGTAGATGGTAGACCAGGTAATATAATGACAGTAGATGGTAGACCAGGGTAATATAATGACAGTAGATGGTAGACCAGGGTAATATAATGACAGTAGATGGTAGACCAGGTAATATAACAGACAGATAGATGGTAATATAATGACAGTAGGGGTAGACCAGGGTAATATAATGACAGTAGATGGTAGACCAGGGTAATATAATGACAGTAGATGGTAGACCAGGGTAATATAATGACAGTAGATGGTAGACCAGGGTAATATAATGACAGTAGATGGTAGACCAGGGTAATATAATGACAGTAGATGGTAGACCAGGGTAATATAATGACAGTAGATGGTAGACCAGGGTAATATAATGACAGTAGATGGTAGACCAGGGTAATATAATGACAGTAGATGGTAGACCAGGGTAATATAATGACAGTAGATGGTAGACCAGGGTAATATAATGACAGTAGATGGTAGACCAGGGTAATATAATGACAGTAGAGGGTAATATAATGACAGTAGTGGTAGGTAGACCAGGGTAATATAATGACAGTAGATGGTAGACCAGGGTAATATAATGACAGTAGATGGTAGACCAGGGTAATATAATGACAGTAGATGGTAGACCAGGGTAATATAATGACAGTAGATGGTAGACCAGGGTAATATAATGACAGTAGATGGTAGACCAGGGTAATATAATGACAGTAGATGGTAGACCAGGGTAATATAATGACAGTAGATGGTAGACCAGGACCAGGTAATATAATGACAGTAGATGGTAGACCAGGGTAATATAATGACAGTAGATGGTAGACCAGGGTAATATAATGACAGTAGATGGTAGACCAGGGTAATATAATGACAGTAGATGGTAGACCAGGTAATATAATGACAGTAGATGGTAGACCAGGGTAATATAATGACAGTAGATGGTAGACCAGGGTAATATAATGACAGTAGATGGTAGACCAGGGTAATATAATGACAGTAGATGGTAGACCAGGGTAATATAATGACAGTAGATGGTAGACCAGGTAATATAATGACAGTAGATGGTAGACCAGGGTAATATAATGACAGTAGATGGTAGACCAGGGTAATATAATGACAGTAGAGGTAGACCAGGGTAATATAATGACAGTAGATGGTAGACCAGGGTAATATAATGACAGTAGATGGTAGACCAGGGTAATATAATGACAGTAGATGGTAGACCAGGGTAATATAATGACAGTAGATGGTAGACCAGGGTAATATAATGACAGTAGATGGTAGACCAGGGTAATATAATGACAGTAGATGGTAGACCAGGGTAATATAATGACAGTAGATGGTAGACCAGGGTAATATAATGACAGTAGATGGTAGACCAGGGTAATATAATGACAGTAGATGGTAGACCAGGGTAATATAATGACAGTAGATGGTAGACCAGGGTAATATAATGACAGTAGATGGTAGACCAGGGTAATATAATGACAGTAGATGGTAGACCAGGGTAATATAATGACAGGGTAGATATAATGACAGTAGATGGTAGACCAGGGTAATATAATGACAGTAGATGATAGACCAGGGTAATATAATGACAGTAGATGGTAGACCAGGGTAATATAATGACAGTAGATGGTAGACCAGGGTAATATAATGACAGTAGATGGTAGACCAGGTAATATAATGACAGTAGATGGTAGACCAGGGTAATATAATGACAGTAGATGGTAGACCAGGGTAATATAATGACAGTAGATGGTAGACCAGGGTAATATAATGACAGTAGATGGTAGACCAGGGTAATATATTGACAGTAGTGGGGTGACCAGGGTAATATAACGACAGTAGACGGTAGACCAGGGTAATATAATGACAGTAGAGGGGAGATAAGGGTAATATAATGACAGTAGATGGTAGACCAGGGTAATATAATGACAGTAGATGGTAGACCAGGGTAATATAATTACAGTAGTGGGGAGACCAGGGTAATATAATGACAGTAGATGGTAGACCAGGGAAATATAATGACAGTAGATTGATGACCAGGGTAATATAATGACAGTAGAGGGTAGACGAGGGTAATATAATGACAGTAGAGGGGAGACCAGGGTAATATAATGATAGTAGATGGTTGTCAAGGGTAATATAATGACAGTAGATGGCAGACCAGGGTAATAAAATGACAGTAGATGGTAGACCAGGGTAATATAATGACAGTAGATGGTAGACCAGGGTAATATAATGACAGTAGATGGTAGACCAGGTAATATAATGACAGTAGATGGTAGACCAGGGTAATATAATGACAGTAGATGGTAGACCAGGGTAATATAATGACAGTAGATGGTAGACCAGGGTAATATAATGACAGTAGATGGTAGACCAGGGTAATATAATGACAGTAGATGGTAGACCAGGTAATATAATGACAGTAGATGGTAGACCAGGATGGTAATATAAATGACAGTAGATGGTAGACCAGGTAATATAATGACAGTAGATGGTAGATAATATAATGACAGTAGATGGTAGACCAGGGTAATATAATGACAGTAGATGGTAGACCAGGGTAATATAATGACAGTAGATGGTAGACCAGGGTAATATAATGACAGTAGATGGTAGGAGACCAGGTAATATAATGACAGTAGATGGTAGACCAGGGTAATATAATGACAGTAGATGGTAGACCAGGTAATATAATGACAGTAGATGGTAGACCAGGGTAATATAATGACAGTAGATGGTAGACCAGGGTAATATAATGACAGTAGATGGTAGACCAGGGTAATATAATGACAGTAGATGGTAGACCAGGGTAATATAATGACAGTAGATGGTAGACCAGGGTAATATAATGACAGTAGATGGTAGACCAGGGTAATATAATGACAGTAGATGGTAGACCAGGGTAATATAATGACAGTAGATGGTAGACCAGGGTAATATAATGACAGTAGATGGTAGACCAGGGTAATATAATGACAGTAGATGGTAGACCAGGGTAATATAATGACAGTAGATGGTAGACCAGGGTAATATAATGACAGTAGATGGTAGACCAGGTAATATAATGACAGTAGATGGTAGACCAGGGTAATATAATGACAGTAGATGGTAGACCAGGTAATATAATGACAGTAGATGGTAGAGACAGGGTAATATAATGACAGTAGATGGTAGACCAGGGTAATATAATGACAGTAGATGGTAGACCAGGTAATATAATGACAGTAGATGGTAGACCAGGGTAATATAATGACAGTAGATGGTAGACCAGGTAATATAATGACAGTAGATGGTAGACCAGGGTAATATAATGACAGTAGATGGTAGACCAGGGTAATATAATGACAGTAGATGGTAGACCAGGGTAATATAATGACAGTAGATGGTAGACCAGGGTAATATAATGACAGTAGATGGATTTCCAGGGTAATATAATGACAGTAGATGGTAGACCAGGGTAATATAATGACAGTAGATGGTAGACCAGGGTAATATAATGACAGTAGATGGTAGACCAGGGTAATATAATGACAGTAGATGGTAGACAGTAGATGGTAGACCAGGGTAATATAATGACAGTAGATGGTAGACCAGGGTAATATAATGACAGTAGATGGTAGACCAGGGTAATATAATGACAGTAGATGGTAGACCAGGGTAATATAATGACAGTAGATGGTAGACCAGGGTAATATAATGACAGTAGATGGTAGACCAGGGTAATATAATGACAGTAGATGGTAGACCAGGGTAATATAATGACAGTAGATGGTAGACCAGGTAATATAATGACAGTAGATGGTAGACCAGGGTAATATAATGACAGTAGATGGTAGACCAGGGTAATATAATGACAGTAGATGGTAGACCAGGGTAATATAATGACAGTAGATGGTAGACCAGGTAATATAATGACAGTAGATGGTAGACCAGGGTAATATAATGACAGTAGATGGTAGACCAGGGTAATATAATGACAGTAGATGGTAGACCAGGGTAATATAATGACAGTAGATGGTAGACCAGGGTAATATAATGACAGTAGATGGTAGACCAGGGTAATATAATGACAGTAGATGGTAGACCAGGGTAATATAATGACAGTAGATGGTAGACCAGGTAATATAATGACAGTAGAGGACCAGGTAATATAATGACAGTAGATGGTAGACCAGGGTAATATAATGACAGTAGATGGTAGACCAGGGTAATATAATGACAGTAGATGGTAGACCAGGGTAATATAATGACAGTAGATGGTAGACCAGGTAATATAATGACAGTAGATGGTAGACCAGGGTAATATAATGACAGTAGATGGTAGACCAGGGTAATATAATGACAGTAGATGGTAGACCAGGGTAATATAATGACAGTAGATGGTAGACCAGGGTAATATAATGACAGTAGATGGTAGACCAGGGTAATATAATGACAGTAGACCAGGTAGACCAGGGTAATATAATGACAGTAGATGGTAGACCAGGGTAATATAATGACAGTAGATGGTAGACCAGGGTAATATAATGACAGTAGATGGTAGACCAGGGTAATATAATGACAGTAGATGGTAGACCAGGGTAATATAATGACAGTAGATGGTAGACCAGGGTAATATAATGACAGTAGATGGTAGACCAGGGTAATATAATGACAGTAGATGGTAGACCAGGGTAATATAATGACAGTAGATGGTAGACCAGGTATATAATGACAGTAGATGGTAGACCAGGGTAATATAATGACAGTAGATGGTAGACCAGGGTAATATAATGACAGATAGAGACCAGGGGTAATATAATGACAGTAGATGGTAGACCAGGGTAATATAATGACAGTAGATGGTAGACCAGGGTAATATAATGACAGTAGATGGTAGACCAGGGTAATATAATGACAGTAGATGGTAGACCAGGGTAATATAATGACAGTAGATGGTAGACCAGGTAATATAATGACAGTAGATGGTAGACCAGGGTAATATAATGACAGTAGATGGTAGACCAGGGTAATATAATGACAGTAGATGGTAGACCAGGGTAATATAATGACAGTAGATGGTAGACCAGGTAATATAATGACAGTAGATGGTAGACCAGGTAATATAATGACAGTAGATGGTAGACCAGGGTAATATAATGACAGTAGATGGTAGACCAGGGTAATATAATGACAGTAGATGGTAGACCAGGGTAATATAATGACAGTAGATGGTAGACCAGGGTAATATAATGACAGTAGATGGTAGACCAGGGTAATATAATGACAGTAGATGGTAGACCAGGGTAATATAATGACAGTAGATGGTAGACCAGGGTAATATAATGACAGTAGATGGTAGACCAGGGTAATATAATGACAGTAGATGGTAGACCAGGGTAATATAATGACAGTAGAGGGTAGACCAGGGTAATATAATGACAGTAGATGGTTTTCCAGGGTAATATCATAACAGTAGATGGTAGACCAGGGTAATATAATGACAGTAGATGGTAGTCCAGGGTAATATAATGACAGTAGATGGTAGACCAGGGTAATATAATGACAGTAGATGGTAGACCAGGGTATTGTAATGACAGTAGATGGAATACCAGGGTAATATAATGACAATAGATGGTAGACCACGGTAATATA
Source organism: Oncorhynchus tshawytscha (assembly GCF_018296145.1). Lineage (NCBI taxonomy): Eukaryota > Metazoa > Chordata > Actinopteri > Salmoniformes > Salmonidae > Oncorhynchus > Oncorhynchus tshawytscha. The sequence goes on along the minus strand of NW_024609029.1, from coordinate 59,413 downwards.
ATGAGTAGACCAGTGAAATACCAGGGTAATATAATGACAGTAGAAGGGAGACCAGGGTAATATATTGACAGTAGATGGTAGACCAGGGTAATATAATGACAGCAGATGGTAGACCAGGGTAATATAATGACAGTAGATGGTAGACCAGGGTAATATAATGACAGTAAATGGTAGACCAGGTAATATAATGACAGTAGATGGTAGACAAGGGTAATATAATGACAGTAGATGGTAGACCAGGTAATATAATGACAGTAGATGGTAGACCAGGGTAATATAATGACAGTAGATGGTAGACCAGGGTAATATAATGACAGTAGATGGTAGACCAGGGTAATATAATGACAGTAGATGGTAGACCAGGGTAATATAATGACAGTAGATGGTAGACCAGGGTAATATAATGACAGTAGATGGTAGACCAGGGTAATATAATGACAGTAGATGGTAGACCAGGTAATATAATGACAGTAGATGGTAGACCAGGGTAATATAATGACAGTAGATGGTAGACCAGGGTAATATAATGACAGTAGATGGTAGACCAGGGTAATATAATGACAGTAGATGGTAGACCAGGGTAATATAATGACAGTAGACCAGGTAATATAATGACAGTAGGGTAATATAATGACAGTAGATGGTAGACCAGGGTAATATAATGACAGTAGATGGTAGACCAGGGTAATATAATGACAGTAGATGGTAGACCAGGGTAATATAATGACAGTAGATGGTAGACCAGGGTAATATAATGACAGTAGATGGTAGAGGGTAATATAATGACAGTAGATGGTAGACCAGGGTAATATAATGACAGTAGATGGTAGACCAGGGTAATATAATGACAGTAGATGGTAGACCAGGGTAATATAATGACAGTAGATGGTAGACCAGGGTAATATAATGACAGTAGATGGTAGACCAGGGTAATATAATGACAGTAGATGGTAGACCAGGGTAATATAATGACAGTAGATGGTAGACCAGGGTAATATAATGACAGTAGATGGTAGACCAGGGTAATATAATGACAGTAGATGGTAGACCAGGGTAATATAATGACAGTAGATGGTAGACCAGGGTAATATAATGACAGTAGATGGTAGACCAGGGTAATATAATGACAGTAGATGGTAGACCAGGGTAATATAATGACAGTAGAGATGGTAGACCAGGTAATATAATGACAGTAGATGGTAGACCAGGGTAATATAATGACAGTAGATGGTAGACCAGGTAATATAATGACAGAGAGGTAGACCAGGGTAATATAATGACAGTAGATGGTAGACCAGGGTAATATAATGACAGTAGATGGTAGACCAGGGTAATATAATGACAGTAGATGGTAGACCAGGGTAATATAATGACAGTAGATGGTAGACCATAATATAATGACAGTAGACCAGGTAATATAATGACAGTAGATGGTAGACCAGGGTAATATAATGACAGTAGATGGTAGACCAGGGTAATATAATGACAGTAGATGGTAGACCAGGGTAATATAATGACAGTAGATGGTAGACCAGGGTAATATAATGACAGTAGATGGTAGACCAGGGTAATATAATGACAGTAGATGGTAGACCAGGGTAATATAATGACAGTAGATGGTAGACCAGGGTAATATAATGACAGTAGATGGTAGACCAGGGTAATATAATGACAGTAGATGGTAGACCAGGGTAATATAATATGACAGTAGATGGTAGACCAGGGTAATATAATGACAGTAGATGGTAGACCAGGGTAATATAATGACAGTAGATGGTAGACCAGGGTAATATAATGACAGTAGATGGTAGACCAGGGTAATATAATGACAGTAGATGGTAGACCAGGGTAATATAATGACAGTAGATGGTAGACCAGGGTAATATAATGACAGTAGATGGTAGACCAGGGTAATATAATGACAGTAGATGGTAGACCAGGGTAATATAAGTGACAGTAATATAATGACAGTAGACCAGGGTAATATAATGACAGTAGATGGTAGACCAGGTAATATAATGACAGTAGATGGTAGACCAGGGTAATATAATGACAGTAGATGGTAGACCAGGGTAATATAATGACAGTAGATGGTAGACCAGGGTAATATAATGACAGTAGATGGTAGACCAGGGTAATATAATGACAGTAGATGGTAGACCAGGGTAATATAATGACAGTAGATGGTAGACCAGGGTAATATAATGACAGTAGATGGTAGACCAGGGTAATATAATGACAGTAGATGGTAGACCAGGGTAATATAATGACAGTAGATGGTAGACCAGGGTAATATAATGACAGTAGATGGTAGACCAGGTAATATAATGACAGTAGATGGTAGACCAGGGTAATATAATGACAGTAGATGGTAGACCAGGGTAATATAATGACAGTAGATGGTAGACCAGGGTAATATAATGACAGTAGATGGTAGACCAGGGTAATATAATGACAGTAGATGGTAGACCAGGGTAATATAATGACAGTAGATGGTAGACCAGGGTAATATAATGACAGATGGTAGACCAGGTAATATAATGACAGTAGATGGTAGACCAGTAATATAATGACAGTAGATGGTAGACCAGGTAATATAATGACAGTAGATGGTAGACCAGGTAATATAATGACAGTAGATGGTAGACCAGGGTAATATAATGACAGTAGATGGTAGACCAGGTAATATAATGACAGTAGATGGTAGACCAGGGTAATATAATGACAGTAGATGGTAGACCAGGGTAATATAATGACAGTAGATGGTAGACCAGGGTAATATAATGACAGTAGATGGTAGACCAGGGTAATATAATGACAGTAGATGGTAGACCAGGTAATATAATGACAGTAGATGGTAGACCAGGATGGTAATATATATGACAGTAGATGGTAGACCAGGGTAATATAATGACAGTAGATGGTAGACCAGGGTAATATAATGACAGTAGATGGTAGACCAGGGTAATATAATGACAGTAGATGGTAGACCAGGGTAATATAATGACAGTAGATGGTAGACCAGGGTAATATAATGACAGTAGATGGTAGACCAGGGTAATATAATGACAGTAGATGGTAGACCAGGGTAATATAATGACAGTAGATGGTAGACCAGGGTAATATAATGACAGTAGATGGTAGACCAGGGTAATATAATGACAGTAGATGGTAGACCAGGGTAATATAATGACAGTAGATGGTAGACCAGGGTAATATAATGACAGTAGATGGTAGACCAGGTAATATAATGACAGTAGATGGTAGACCAGGTAAATATAATGACAGTAGATGGTAGACCAGGGTAATATAATGACAGTAGATGGTAGACCAGGGTAATATAATGACAGTAGATGGTAGACCAGGTAATATAATGACAGTAGATGGTAGACCAGGGTAATATAATGACAGTAGATGGTAGACCAGGGTAATATAATGACAGTAGATGGTAGACCAGGGTAATATAATGACAGTAGATGGTAGACCAGGGTAATATAATGACAGTAGATGGTAGACCAGGGTAATATAATGACAGTAGATGGTAGACCAGGGTAATATAATGACAGTAGATGGTAGACCAGGGTAATATAATGACAGTAGATGGTAGACCAGGTAATATAATGACAGTAGATGGTAGACCAGGGTAATATAATGACAGTAGATGGTAGACCAGGGTAATATAATGACAGTAGATGGTAGACCAGGGTAATATAATGACAGTAGATGGTAGACCAGGGTAATATAATGACAGTAGATGGTAGACCAGGTAATATAATGACAGTAGATGGTAGACCAGGGTAATATAATGACAGTAGATGGTAGACCAGGGTAATATAATGACAGTAGATGGTAGACCAGGGTAATATAATGACAGTAGATGGTAGACCAGGTAATATAATGACAGTAGATGGTAGACCAGGGTAATATAATGACAGTAGATGGTAGACCAGGGTAATATAATGACAGTAGATGGTAGACCAGGGTAATATAATGACAGTAGATGGTAGACCAGGGTAATATAATGACAGTAGATGGTAGGGTAATATAATGACAGTAGATGGTAGACCAGGGTAATATAATGACAGTAGATGGTAGACCAGGTAAGGGTAATATAATGACAGTAGATGGTAGACCAGGGTAATATAATGACAGTAGATGGTAGACCAGGGTAATATAATGACAGTAGATGGTAGACCAGGGTAATATAATGACAGTAGATGGTAGACCAGGGTAATATAATGACAGTAGATGGTAGACCAGACAGTAATAGACCAGGTAATATAATGACAGTAGATGGTAGACCAGGGTAATATAATGACAGTAGATGGTAGACCAGGGTAATATAATGACAGTAGATGGTAGACCAGGGTAATATAATGACAGTAGATGGTAGACCAGGGTAATATAATGACAGTAGATGGTAGACCAGGGTAATATAATGACAGTAGATGGTAGACCAGGTAATATAATGACAGTAGATGGTAGACCAGGGTAATATAATGACAGTAGATGGTAGACCAGGGTAATATAATGACAGTAGATGGTAGACCAGGGTAATATAATGACAGTAGATGGTAGACCAGGGTAATATAATGACAGTAGATGGTAGACCAGGGTAATATAATGACAGTAGATGGTAGACCAGGTAATATAATGACAGTAGATGGTAGACCAGGGTAATATAATGACAGTAGATGGTAGACCAGGTAATATAATGACAGTAGATGGTAGACCAGGGTAATATAATGACAGTAGATGGTAGACCAGGGTAATATAATGACAGTAGATGGTAGAGTAGATGGACAGAGAGGGTAAGGGTAATATAATGACAGTAGATGGTAGACCAGGGTAATATAATGACAGAGGGTAGACCAGACCAGGTAATATAATGACAGTAGATGGTAGACCAGGGTAATATAATGACAGTAGATGGTAGACCAGGGTAATATAATGACAGTAGATGGACCAGACCAGGTAATATAATGACAGTAGATGGTAGACCAGGGTAATATAATGACAGTAGATGGTAGACCAGGGTAATATAATGACAGTAGATGGTAGACCAGGTAATATAATGACAGTAGATGGTAGACCAGGGTAATATAATGACAGTAGATGGTAGACCAGGGTAATATAATGACAGTAGATGGTAGACCAGGGTAATATAATGACAGTAGATGGTAGACCAGGGTAATATAATGACAGTAGATGGTAGACCAGGGTAATATAATGACAGTAGATGGTAGACCAGGGTAATATAATGACAGTAGATGGTAGACCAGGGTAATATAATGACAGTAGATGGTAGACCAGGGTAATATAATGACAGTAGATGGTAGACCAGGGTAATATAATGACAGTAGATGGTAGACCAGGTAATATAATGACAGTAGATGGTAGACCAGGGTAATATAATGACAGTAGATGGTAGACCAGGGTAATATAATGACAGTAGATGGTAGACCAGGGTAATATAATGACAGTAGATGGTAGACCAGGGTAATATAATGACAGTAGATGGTAGACCAGGGTAATATAGTATGACAGGGTAGATGGTAGACCAGGGGTAATATAATGACAGTAGATGGTAGACCAGGGTAATATAATGACAGTAGATGGTAGACCAGGGTAATATAATGACAGTAGATGGTAGACCAGGGTAATATAATGACAGTGGTAGACCAGGGTAATATAATGACAGTAGATGGTAGACCAGGGTAATATAATGACAGTAGATGGTAGACCAGGGTAATATAATGACAGTAGATGGTAGACCAGGGTAATATAATGACAGTAGATGGTAGACCAGGGTAATATAATGACAGTAGATGGTAGACCAGGTAGATAGACCAGGGTGATATAGTAGATGGTAGACCAGGGTAATATAATGACAGTAGATGGTAGACCAGGTAATATAATGACAGTAGATGGTAGACCAGGGTAATATAATGACAGTAGATGGTAGACCAGGGTAATATAATGACAGTAGATGGTAGACCAGGTAATATAATGACAGTAGATGGTAGACCAGGTAATATAATGACAGTAGATGGTAGATAATGACAGTAGATAATATAAATGACAGTAGATGGTAGACCAGGGTAATATAATGACAGTAGATGGTAGACCAGGGTAATATAATGACAGTAGATGGTAGACCAGGGTAATATAATGACAGTAGATGGTAGACCAGGGTAATATAATGACAGTAGATGGTAGACCAGGGTAATATAATGACAGTAGATGGTAGACCAGGGTAATATAATGACAGTAGATGGTAGACCAGGGTAATATAATGACAGTAGATGGTAGACCAGGGTAATATAATGACAGTAGATGGTAGACCAGGGTAATATAATGACAGTAGATGGTAGACCAGGGTAATATAATGACAGTAGATGGTAGACCAGGGTAATATAATGACAGTAGATGGTAGACCAGGGTAATATAATGACAGTAGATGGTAGACCAGGGTAATATAATGACAGTAGATGGTAGACCAGGGTAATATAATGACAGTAGATGGTAGACCAGGGTAATATAATGACAGTAGATGGTAGACCAGGGTAATATAATGACAGTAGATGGTAGACCAGGGTAATATAATGACAGTAGATGGTAGACCAGGTAATATAATGACAGTAGATGGTAGACCAGGGTAATATAATGACAGTAGATGGTAGACCAGGGTAATATAATGACAGTAGATGGTAGACCAGGGTAATATAATGACAGTAGATGGTAGACCAGGGTAATATAATGACAGTAGATGGTAGACCAGGGTAATATAATGACAGTAGATGGTAGACCAGGGTAATATAATGACAGTAGATGGTAGACCAGGGTAATATAATGACAGTAGATGGTAGACCAGGGTAATATAATGACAGTAGATGGTAGACCAGGGTAATATAATGACAGTAGATGGTAGACCAGGGGGTAATATAATGACAGTAGATAGATGGTAGACCAGGTAATATAATGACAGTAGAGGGGGTAATATAATGACAGTAGATGGTAGACCAGGGTAATATAATGACAGTAGATGGTAGACCAGGGTAATATAATGACAGTAGATGGTAGACCAGGGTAATATAATGACAGTAGATGGTAGACCAGGTAATATAATGACAGTAGATGGGGTAGACAGTAGATGGTAATAGGGTAATATAATGAGAGATGGTAGACCAGGGTAATATAATGACAGTAGATGGTAGACCAGGGTAATATAATGACAGTAGATGGTAGACCAGGGTAATATAATGACAGTAGATGGTAGACCAGGGTAATATAATGACAGTAGATGGTAGACCAGGGTAATATAATGACAGTAGATGGTAGACCAGGGTAATATAATGACAGTAGATGGTAGACCAGGGTAATATAATGACAGTAGATGGTAGACCAGGGTAATATAATGACAGTAGATGGTAGACCAGGGTAATATAATGACAGTAGATGGTAGACCAGGGTATATAATGACAGTAGATGGTAGACCAGGGTAATATAATGACAGTAGATGGTAGACCAGGTAATATAATGACAGTAGATGGTAGACCAGGTAATATAATGACAGTAGATGGTAGACCAGGTAATATAATGACAGTAGATGGTAGACCAGGTCAATATAATGACAGTAGATGGTAGACCAGGGTAATATAATGACAGTAGATGGTAGACCAGGGTAATATAATGACAGTAGATGGTAGACCAGGGTAATATAATGACAGTAGATGGTAGACCAGGGTAATATAATGACAGTAGATGGTAGACCAGGGTAATATAATGACAGTAGATGGTAGACCAGGGTAATATAATGACAGTAGATGGTAGACCAGAATATAATGACAGTAGATGGTAGACCAGGGTAATATGACAGTAGATGGTAGACCAGGGTAATATAATGACAGTAGATGGTAGACCAGGGTAATATAATGACAGTAGATGGTAGACCAGGGTAATATAATGACAGTAGATGGTAGACCAGGGTAATATAATGACAGTAGAGATGGTAGACCAGGGTAATATAATGACAGTAGATGGTAGACCAGGGTAATATAATGACAGTAGAGGTAGACCAGGTAATATAATGACAGTAGATGGTAGACCAGGGTAATATAATGACAGTAGATGGTAGACCAGGGTAATATAATGACAGTAGATGGTAGACCAGGGTAATATAATGACAGTAGATGGTAGACCAGGGTAATATAATGACAGTAGATGGTAGACCAGGTAATATAATGACAGTAGATGGTAGACCAGGGTAATATAATGACAGTAGATGGTAGACCAGGGTAATATAATGACAGTAGATGGTAGACCAGGGTAATATAATGACAGTAGATGGTAGACCAGGGTAATATAATGACAGTAGATGGTAGACCAGGGTAATATAATGACAGTAGATGGTAGACCAGGTAATATAATGACAGTAGATGGTAGACCAGGGTAATATAATGACAGTAGATGGTAGACCAGGTAATATAATGACAGTAGATGGTAGACCAGGGTAATATAATGACAGTAGATGGTAGACCAGGTAATAATATAATGACAGTAGAGGGTAATAGGGTAATATACAGACAGTAGATGGTAGACCAGGGTAATATAATGACAGTAGATGGTAGACCAGGTAATATAATGACAGTAGATGGTAGACCAGGGTAATATAATGACAGTAGATGGTAGACCAGGTAATATAATGACAGTAGATGGTAGACCAGGGTAATATAATGACAGTAGATGGTAGACCAGGTAATATAATGACAGTAGATGGTAGACCAGGGTAATATAATGACAGTAGATGGTAGACCAGGGTAATATAATGACAGTAGATGGTAGACCAGGGTAATATAATGACAGTAGATGGTAGACCAGGGTAATATAATGACAGTAGATGGTAGACCAGGGTAATATAATGACAGTAGATGGTAGACCAGGGTAATATAATGACAGTAGATGGTAGACCAGGACCAGGGTAATATAATGACAGTAGATGGTAGACCAGGTAATATAATGACAGTAGATGGTAGACCAGGGTAATATAATGACAGTAGACCAGGGTATAATGACAGTAGATGGTAGACCAGTAATATAATGACAGTAGATGGTAGACCAGGTAATATAATGACAGTAGATGGTAGACCAGGTAATATAATGACAGTAGATGGTAGACCAGGGTAATATAATGACAGTAGATGGTAGACCAGGTTAATATAATGACAGTAGATGGTAGACCAGGGTAATAATGACAGTAGATGGTAGACCAGGGTAATATAATGACAGTAGATGGTAGACCAGGGTAATATAATGACAGTAGATGGTAGACCAGGGTAATATAATGACAGTAGATGGTAGACCAGGGTAATATAATGACAGTAGATGGTAGACCAGGTAATATAATGACAGTAGATGGTAGACCAGGGTAATATAATGACAGTAGATGGTAGACCAGGGTAATATAATGACAGTAGATGGTAGACCAGGGTAATATAATGACAGTAGATGGTAGACCAGGGTAATATAATGACAGTAGATGGTAGACCAGGGTAATATAATGACAGTAGATGGTAGACCAGGGTAATATAATGACAGTAGATGGTAGACCAGGGTAATATAATGACACACAGTAGATGGTAGACCAGGGTAATATAATGACAGTAGATGGTAGACCAGGGTAATATAATGACAGTAGATGGTAGACCAGGGTAATATAATGACAGTAGATGGTAGACCAGGGTAATATAATGACAGTAGATGGTAGACCAGGGTAATATAATGACAGTAGATGGTAGACCAGGGTAATATAATGACAGTACCAGGGTAATATAATGACAGTAGATGGTAGACCAGGGTAATATAATGACAGTAGATGGTAGACCAGGGTAATATAATGACAGTAGATGGTAGACCAGGGTAATATAATGACAGTAGATGGTAGACCAGGGTAATATAATGACAGTAGATGGTAGACCAGGGTAATATAATGACAGTAGATGGTAGACCAGGGTAATATAATGACAGTAGATGGTAGACCAGGTAATATAATGACAGTAGATGGTAGACCAGGGTAATATAATGACAGTAGATGGTAGACCAGGTAATATAATGACAGTAGATGGTAGACCAGGTAATATAATGACAGTAGATGATGGAGACCAGGGTAATATAATGACAGTAGATGGTAGACCAGGTAATATAATGACAGTAGATGGTAGACCAGGGTAATATAATGACAGTAGATGGTAGACCAGGGTAATATAATGACAGTAGATGGTAATGACAGTAGATGGTAGACCAATATAATGACAGTAGATGGTAGACCAGGGTAATATAATGACAGTAGATGGTAGACCAGGGTAATATAATGACAGTAGATGGTAGACCAGGGTAATATAATGACAGTAGATGGTAGACCAGGTAATATAATGACAGTAGATGGTAGACCAGGGTAATATAATGACAGTAGATGGTAGACCAGGGTAATATAATGACAGTAGATGGTAGACCAGGGTAATATAATGACAGTAGATGGTAGACCAGGTAATATAATGACAGTAGATGGTAGACCAGGTAATATAATGACAGTAGATGGTAGACCAGGGTAATATAATGACAGTAGATGGTAGACCAGGTTAATATAATGACAGTAGATGGTAGACCAGGGTAATATAATGACAGTAGAGAGTAGACCAGACCAGTGTAATATAATGACAGTAGATGGTAGACCAGGGTAATATAATGACAGTAGATGGTAGACCAGGGTAATATAATGACAGTAGATGGTAGACCAGGTAATATAATGACAGTAGATGGTAGACCAGGGTAATATAATGACAGTAGATGGTAGACCAGGGTAATATAATGACAGTAGATGGTAGACCAGGGTAATATAATGACAGTAGATGGTAGACCAGGGTAATATAATGACAGTAGATGGTAGACCAGGGTAATATAATGACAGTAGATGGTAGACCAGGGTAATATAATGACAGTAGATGGTAGACCAGGGTAATATAATGACAGTAGATGGTAGACCAGGGTAATATAATGACAGTAGATGGTAGACCAGGGTAATATAATGACAGTAGATGGTAGACCAGGTAATATAATGACAGTAGATGGTAGACCAGGGTAATATAATGACAGTAGATGGTAGACCAGGGTAATATAATGACAGTAGATGGTAGACCAGGTAATATAATGACAGTAGATGGAGACCAGGGTAATATAATGACAGTAGATGGTAGACCAGGGTAATATAATGACAGTAGATGGTAGACCAGGGTAATATAATGACAGTAGATGGTAGACCAGGGTAATATAATGACAGTAGATGGTAGACCAGGGTAATATAATGACCAGGGTAGACCAGGGTAATATAATGACAGTAGATGGTAGACCAGGGTAATATAATGACAGTAGATGGTAGACCAGGGTAATATAATGACAGTAGATGGTAGACCAGGGTAATATAATGACAGTAGATGGTAGACCAGGGTAATATAATGACAGTAGATGGTAGACCAGGGTAATATAATGACAGTAGATGGTAGACCAGGGTAATATAATGACAGTAGATGGTAGACCAGGGTAATATAATGACAGTAGATGGTAGACCAGGGTAATATAATGACAGTAGATGGTAGACCAGGGTAATATAATGACAGTAGATGGTAGACCAGGGTAATATAATGACAGTAGATGGTAGACCAGGGTAATATAATGACAGTAGATGGTAGACCAGGGTAATATAATGACAGTAGATGGTAGACCAGGGTAATATAATGACAGTAGATGGTAGACCAGGATGGTAGAATATAATGACAGTAGATGGTAGACCAGGTAATATAATGACAGTAGATGGTAGACCAGGTAATATAATGACAGTAGATGGTAGACCAGGTAATATAATGACAGTAGATGGTAGACCAGGGTAATATAATGACAGTAGATGGTAGACCAGGGTAATATAATGACAGTAGATGGTAGACCAGGGTAATATAATGACAGTAGATGGTAGACCAGGGTAATATAATGACAGTAGATGGTAGACCAGGGTAATATAATGACAGTAGATGGTAGACCAGGGTAATATAATGACAGTAGATGGTAGACCAGGGTAATATAATGACAGTGGTAGACCAGGTAGATAATGACAGATGGTAGACCAGGGTAATGACAGTAGATGGTAGACCAGGGTAATATAATGACAGTAGATGGTAGACCAGGGTAATATAATGACAGTAGATGGTAGACCAGGGTAATATAATGACCAGTAGATGGTAGACCAGGGTAATATAATGACAGTAGATGGTAGACCAGGTAATATAATGACAGTAGATGGAATGACAGTAGGGTAATATAAATGACAGTAGATGGTAGACCAGGGTAATATAATGACAGTAGATGGTAGACCAGGGTAATATAATGACAGTAGATGGTAGACCAGGGTAATATAATGACAGTAGATGGTAGACCAGGGTAATATAATGACAGTAGATGGGTAGACCAGGGTAATATAATGACAGTAGATGGTAGACCAGGGTAATATAATGACAGTAGATGGTAGACCAGGGTAATATAATGACAGTAGATGGTAGACCAGGGTAATATAATGACAGTAGATGGTAGACCAGGGTAATATAATGACAGGTAGACCAGGGTAATATAATGACAGATGGTAGACCAGGTAATATAATGACAGTAGATGGTAGACCAGGGTAATATAATGACAGTAGATGGTAGACCAGGTAATATAATGACAGTAGATGGTAGACCAGGGTAATATAATGACAGTAGATGGTAGACCAGGGTAATATAATGACAGTAGAGGGTAATATAATGACAGTAGATGGTAGACCAGGGTAATATAATGACAGTAGACCAGGGTAATATAATGACAGTAGATGGTAGACCAGGTAATATAATGACAGTAGATGGTAGACCAGGGTAATATAATGACAGTAGATGGTAGACCAGGTAATATAATGACAGTAGATGGTAGACCAGGGTAATATAATGACAGTAGATGGTAGACCAGGTAATATAATGACAGTAGATGGTAGACCAGGGTAATATAATATAATGACAGTAGATGGTAGACCAGGGTAATATAATGACAGTAGATGGTAGACCAGGGTAATATAATGACAGTAGATGGTAGACCAGGGTAATATAATGACAGTAGATGGTAGACCAGGGTAATATAATGACAGTAGATGGTAGACCAGGGTAATATAATGACAGTAGATGGTAGACCAGGGTAATATAATGACAGTAGATGGTAGACCAGGTAATATAATGACAGTAGATGGTAGACCAGGGTAATATAATGACAGTAGATGGTAGACAGGGTAATATAATGACAGTAGATGGTAGACCAGGTAATATAATGACAGTAGATGGTAGACCAGGTAATATAATGACAGTAGATGGACAGACCAGGGGTAATATAATGACAGTAGATGGTAGACCAGGGTAATATAATGACAGTAGATGGTAGACCAGGGTAATATAATGACAGTAGATGGTAGACCAGGGTAATATAATGACAGTAGATGGTAGACCAGGGTAATATAATGACAGTAGATGGTAGACCAGGGTAATATAATGACAGTAGATGGTAGACCAGGGTAATATAATGACAGTAGATGGTAGACCAGGTTAATATAATGACAGTAGATGGTAGACCAGGGTAATATAATGACAGTAGATGGTAGACCAGGGTAATATAATGACAGTAGATGGTAGACCAGGGTAATATAATGACAGTAGATGGTAGACCAGGGTAATATAATGACAGTAGATGGTAGACCAGGGTAATATAATGACAGTAGATGGTAGACCAGGGTAATATAATGACAGTAGATGGTAGACCAGGGTAATATAATGACAGTAGATGGTAGACCAGGGTAATATAATGACAGTAGATGGTAGACCAGGTAATATAATGACAGTAGATGGTAGACCAGGGTAATATAATGACAGTAGATGGTAGACCAGGGTAATATAATGACAGTAGATGGTAGACCAGGGTAATATAATGACAGTAGATGGTAGACCAGGGTAATATAATGACAGTAGATGGTAGACCAGGGTAATATAATGACAGTAGATGGTAGACCAGGTAATATAATGACAGTAGATGGTAGACCAGGGTATTATAATGACAGTAGAGGGGAAACCAGGGTAATATAATGACAGTAGGTGGTTGTCCAGTGTAATATAATGACAGTAGATGGTAGACCAGGGTAATATATTGACAGTAGATGGTAGACCAGGGTAATATAATGACAGCAGATGGTAGACCAGGGTAATATAATGACAGTAGTTGGTAGACCAGGGTAATATAATGACAGCAGATGGTGACCAGGGTAATATAATGAAAGTAGGTGGTAGACCAGGGTAATATAATGAAAGTAGGTTGTAGACCAGGGTAATATAATTAAAGTAGATGGTAGACAAGGGTAATATAATGACAGTAGAGGTGACACCAGGGTAATATAATGACAGTTGAGGGGAGAGCAGGGTAATACAATGACAGTAGATGGTCGACCAGGGTAATATAGTGACAGTAGATGGTAGACCAGGGTAATATAATGACAGTAGATAGTAGACCAGGGTAATATAATGACAGTAGATGGTCGACCATGGTAATTAAATAAAAGTAGATTGTAGACCAGGGTAAAATAATGACAGTAGATTGAAGAACAGGGTAATATAATGACAGTAGATGGTAGACCAGGGTAATATAATGACAGTAGATGGTAGACCAGGTAATATAATGACAGTAGATGGTAGACCAGGTAATATAATGACAGTAGATGGTAGACCAGGGTAATATAATGACAGTAGATGGTAGACCAGGTTAATATAATGACAGTAGATGGTAGACCAGGGTAATATAATGACAGTAGATGGTAGACCAGGTAATATAATGACAGTAGATGGTAGACCAGGGTAATATAATGACAGTAGATGGTAGACCAGGGTAATATAATGACAGTAGATGGTAGACCAGGTAATATAATGACAGTAGATGGTAGACCAGGGTAATATAATGACAGTAGATGGTAGACCAGGGTAATATAATGACAGTAGATGGTAGACCAGGGTAATATAATGACAGTAGATGGTAGACCAGGGTAATATAATGACAGTAGATGGTAGACCAGGGTAATATAATGACAGTAGATGGTAGACCAGGGTAATATAATGACAGTAGATGGTAGACCAGGGTAATATAATGACAGTAGATGGTAGACCAGGTAATATAATGACAGTAGATGGTAGACCAGGGTAATATAATGACAGTAGATGGTAGACCAGGGTAATATAATGACAGTAGATGGTAGACCAGGGTAATATAATGACAGTAGATGGTAGACCAGGGTAATATAATGACAGTAGATGGTAGACCAGGTAATATAATGACAGATAGACCAGGGTAATATAATGACAGTAGATGGTAGACCAGGGTAATATAATGACAGTAGATGGTAGACCAGGGTAATATAATGACAGTAGATGGTAGACCAGGGTAATATAATGACAGTAGATGGTAGACCAGGGTAATATAATGACAGTAGATGGTAGACCAGGACCAGGGTAATATAATGACAGTAGATGGTAGACCAGGTAATATAATGACAGTAGATGGTAGACCAGGTAATATAATGACAGTAGATGGTAGACCAGGGTAATATAATGACAGTAGATGGTAGACCAGGGTAATATAATGACAGTAGATGGTAGACCAGGGTAATATAATGACAGTAGATGGTAGACCAGGGTAATATAATGACAGTAGATGGTAGACCAGGGTAATATAATGACAGTAGATGGTAGACCAGGGTAATATAATGACAGTAGATGGTAGACCAGGGTAATATAATGACAGTAGATGGTAGACCAGGGTAATATAATGACAGTAGATGGTGACCAGGGTAATATAATGACAGTAGAGGTAATATAATGACAGTAGATGGTAGACCAGGGTAATATAATGACAGTAGATGGTAGACCAGGGTAATATAATGACAGTAGATGGTAGACCAGGACCAGGTAATATAATGACAGTAGATGGTAGACCAGGTTAATATAATGACAGTAGATGGTAGACCAGGGTAATATAATGACAGTAGATGGTAGACCAGGTTAATATAATGACAGTAGATGGTAGACCAGGGTAATATAATGACAGTAGATGGTAGACCAGGTAATATAATGACAGTAGATGGTAGACCAGGGTAATATAATGACAGTAGATGGTAGACCAGGGTAATATAATGACAGTAGATGGTAGACCAGGGTAATATAATGACAGTAGATGGTAGACCAGGGTAATATGACAGTGATGGTAGACCAGGGTAATATAATGACAGTAGATGGTAGACCAGGGTAATATAATGACAGTAGATGGTAGACCAGGGTAATATAATGACAGTAGATGGTAGACCAGGTAATATATGACAGACAGAGATGGTAGACCAGGGTAATATAATGACAGTAGATGGTAGACCAGGGTAATATAATGACAGTAGATGGTAGACCAGGGTAATATAATGACAGTAGATGGTAGACCAGGGTAATATAATGACAGTAGATGGTAGACCAGGGTAATATAATGACAGTAGATGGTAGACCAGGGTAATATAATGACAGTAGATGGTAGACCAGGGTAATATAATGACAGTAGATGGTAGACCAGGGTAATATAATGACAGTAGATGGTAGACCAGGGTAATATAATGACAGTAGATGGTAGACCAGGGTAATATAATGACAGTAGATGGTAGACCAGGGTAATATAATGACAGTAGATGGTAGACCAGGGTAATATAATGACAGTAGATGGTAGACCAGGGTAATATAATGACAGTAGATGGTAGACCAGGGTAATATAATGACAGTAGATGGTAGACCAGGGTAATATAATGACAGTAGATGGTAGACCAGGGTAATATAATGACAGTAGATGGTAGACCAGGGTAATATAATGACAGTAGATGGTAGACCAGGGTAATATAATGACAGTAGATGGTAGACCAGGTAATATAATGACAGTAGATGGTAGACCAGGGTAATATAATGACAGTAGATGGTAGACCAGGGTAATATAATGACAGTAGATGGTAGACCAGGGTAATATAATGACAGTAGATGGTAGACCAGGGTAATATAATGACAGTAGATGGTAGACCAGGGTAATATAATGACAGTAGATGGTAGACCAGGTAATATAATGACAGTAGATGGTAGACCAGGGTAATATAATGACAGTAGATGGTAGACCAGGGTAATATAATGACAGTAGATGGTAGACCAGGGTAATATAATGACAGTAGATGGTAGACCAGGGTAATATAATGACAGTAGATGGTAGACCAGGGTAATATAATGACAGTAGATGGTAGACCAGGGTAATATAATGACAGTAGATGGTAGACCAGGTAATATAATGACAGTAGATGGTAGACCAGGGTAATATAATGACAGTAGATGGTAGACCAGGGTTATATAATGACAGTAGATGGTAGACCAGGGTAATATAATGACAGTAGATGGTAGACCAGGGTAATATAATGACAGTAGATGGTAGACCAGGTTAATATAATGACAGTAGATGGTAGACCAGGGTAATATAATGACAGTAGATGGTAGACCAGGTTAATATAATGACAGTAGATGGTAGACCAGGGTAATATAATGACAGTAGATGGTAGACCAGGTAATATAATGACAGTAGATGGTAGACCAGGGTAATATAATGACAGTAGATGGTAGACCAGGGTAATATAATGACAGTAGATGGTAGACCAGGTAATATAATGACAGTAGATGGTAGACCAGGGTAATATAATGACAGTAGATGGTAGACCAGGGTAATATAATGACAGTAGATGGTAGACCAGGGTAATATAATGACAGTAGATGGTAGACCAGGTAATATAATGACAGTAGATGGTAGACCAGGGTAATATAATGACAGTAGATGGTAGACCAGGTAATATAATGACAGTAGATGGTAGACCAGGGTAATATAATGACAGTAGTAGATGGTAGACCAGGGTAATATAATGACAGTAGATGGTAGACCAGGGTAATATAATGACAGTAGATGGTAGACCAGGGTAATATAATGACAGTAGATGGTAGACCAGGGTAATATAATGACAGTAGATGGTAGACCAGGGTAATATAATAACAGTAGATGGCAGAACAGGGTAATATAATGACAGTAGATGGTAGACCAGGGTAATTAATGACAGTAGAGGGGAGACCAGCGTAATATAATGACAGTAGATGGTAGACCAGGGAATATAATTACAGTAGATGGTAGACCAGGGTAATTAATGACAGTAGAGGGGAGATCAGGGTAATATAATGACAGTAGATGGTGGACAGGGTAGTATAATGAGAGTAGATTGTTGACCAGGGTAATAGAATGACAGTAGATTGTTGACCAGGGTAATATAATGACAGTAGATGGTAGACCAGGGTAATATAATGACAGTAGAGGTAGATAGGGTAATATACAGTAGATGGTAGACCAGGGTAATATAATGACAGTAGATGGTAGACCAGGGTAATATAATGACAGTAGATGGTAGACCAGGTAATATAATGACAGTAGATGGTAGACCAGGTTAATATAATGACAGTAGATGGTAGACCAGGGTAATATAATGACAGTAGATGGTAGACCAGGTTAATATAATGACAGTAGATGGTAGACCAGGGTAATATAATGACAGTAGATGGTAGACCAGGTAATATAATGACAGTAGATGGTAGACCAGGGTAATATAATGACAGTAGATGGTAGACCAGGGTAATATAATGACAGTAGATGGTAGACCAGGTAATATAATGACAGTAGATGGTAGACCAGGTTAATATAATGACAGTAGATGGTAGACCAGGGTAATATAATGACAGTAGATGGTAGACCAGGGTAATATAATGACAGTAGATGGTAGACCAGTAGATGGTAACCAGGGTAATAATGACAGTAGATGGTAGACCAGGGTAATATAATGACAGTAGAGGGTAGACCAGGGTAATATAATGACAGTAGATGGTAGACCAGGGTAATATAATGACAGTAGATGGTAGACCAGGGTAATATAATGACAGTAGATGGTAGACCAGGGTAATATAATGACAGTAGATGGTAGACCAGGTAATATAATGACAGTAGATGGTAGACCAGGGTAATATAATGACAGTAGATGGTAGACCAGGGTAATACAGTAGATGGTAGACCAGGGTAATATAATGACAGTAGATGGTAGACCAGGGTAATATAATGACAGTAGATGGTAGACCAGGGTAATATAATGACAGTAGATGGTAGACCAGGGTAATATAATGACAGTAGATGGTAGACCAGGGTAATATAATGACAGTAGATGGTAGACCAGGGTAATATAATGACAGTAGATGGTAGACCAGGGTAATATAATGACAGTAGATGGTAGACCAGGTAATATAATGACAGTAGATGGTAGACCAGGGTAATATAATGACAGTAGATGGTAGACCAGGTAATATAATGACAGTAGATGGTAGACCAGGGTAATATAATGACAGTAGAATATAATGACAGTAGATGGTAGACCAGGGTAATATAATGACAGTAGATGGTAGACCAGGGTAATATAATGACAGTAGATGGTAGACCAGGGTAATATAATGACAGTAGATGGTAGACCAGGGTAATATAATGACAGTAGATGGTAGACCAGGTAATATAATGACAGTAGATGGTAGACCAGGGTAATATAATGACAGTAGATGGTAGACCAGGGTAATATAATGACAGTAGATGGTAGACCAGGGTAATATAATGACAGTAGATGGTAGACCAGGGTAATATAATGACAGTAGATGGTAGACCAGGGTAATATAATGACAGTAGATGGTAGACCAGGGTAATATAATGACAGTAGATGGTAGACCAGGGTAATATAATGACAGTAGATGGTAGACCAGGGTAATATAATGACAGTAGATGGTAGACCAGGGTAATATAATGACAGTAGATGGTAGACCAGGGTAATATAATGACAGTAGATGGTAGACCAGGGTAATATAATGACAGTAGATGGTAGACCAGGGTAATATAATGACAGTAGATGGTAGACCAGGGTAATATAATGACAGTAGATGGTAGACCAGGGTAATATAATGACAGTAGATGGTAGACCAGGGTAATATAATGACAGTAGATGGTAGACCAGGGTAATATAATGACAGTAGATGGTAGACCAGGGTAATATAATGACAGTAGATGGTAGACCAGGGTAATATAATGACAGTAGATGGTAGACCAGGGTAATATAATGACAGTAGATGGTAGACCAGGGTAATATAATGACAGTAGATGGTAGACCAGGGTAATATAATGACAGTAGATGGTAGACCAGGGTAATATAATGACAGTAGATGGTAGACCAGGGTAATATAATGACAGTAGATGGTAGACCAGATGGTAGACCAGGGTAATATAATGACAGTAGATGGTAGACCAGGGTAATATAATGACAGTAGATGGTAGACCAGGTAATATAATGACAGTAGATGGTAGACCAGGGTAATATAATGACAGTAGATGGTAGACCAGGTAATAATGACAGAGGTAAGGGTAATATAATGACAGTAGATGGTAGACCAGGTAATATAATGACAGTAGATGGTAGACCAGGGTAATATAATGACAGTAGATGGTAGACCAGGGTAATATAATGACAGTGATGGTAGATGGTAATATAATGACAGTAGATGGTAGACCAGGGTAATATAATGACAGTAGATGGTAGACCAGGGTAATATAATGACAGTAGATGGTAGACCAGGGTAATATAATGACAGTAGATGGTAGACCAGGGTAATATAATGACAGTAGATGGTAGATGGTAGACCAGGGTAATATAATGACAGTAGATGGTAGACCAGGGTAATATAATGACAGTAGATGGTAGACCAGGGTAATATAATGACAGTAGATGGTAGACCAGGGTAATATAATGACAGTAGATGGTAGACCAGGGTAATATAATGACAGTAGATGGTAGACCAGGTAATATAATGACAGTAGATGGTAGACCAGGGTAATATAATGACAGTAGATGGTAGACCAGGGTAATATAATGACAGTAGATGGTAGACCAGGGTAATATAATGACAGTAGATGGTAGACCAGGGAATATAATGACAGTAGATGGTAGACCAGGTAATATAATGACAGTAGATGGTAGACCAGGGTAATATAATGACAGTAGATGGTAGACCAGGGTAATATAATGACAGTAGATGGTAGACCAGGTAATATAATGACAGTAGATGGTAGACCAGGTGTAATATAATGACAGTAGATGGTAGACCAGGTAATATAATGACAGTAGATGGTAGACCAGGGTAATATAATGACAGTAGATGGTAGACCAGGGTAATATAATGACAGTAGATGGTAGACCAGGGTAATATAATGACAGTAGATGGTAGACCAGGGTAATATAATGACAGTAGATGGTAGACCAGGGTAATATAATGACAGTAGATGGTAGACCAGGGTAATATAATGACAGTAGATGGTAGACCAGGGTAATATAATGACAGTAGAGATGGTAGACCAGGTAATATAATGACAGTAGATGGTAGACCAGGGTAATATAATGACAGTAGATGGTAGACCAGGTAATATAATGACAGTAGATGGTAGACCAGGGTAAATATAATGACAGTAGATGGTAGACCAGGGTAATATAATGACAGTAGATGGTAGACCAGGGTAATATAATGACAGTAGATGGTAGACCAGGGTAATATAATGACAGTAGATGGTAGACCAGGGTAATATAATGACAGTAGATGGTAGACCAGGTAATATAATGACAGTAGATGGTAGACCAGGGTAATATAATGACAGTAGATGGTAGACCAGGGTAATATAATGACAGTAGATGGTAGACCAGGTAATAATATAATGACAGTAGATGGTAGACCAGGGTAATATAATGACAGTAGATGGTAGACCAGGTAATATAATGACAGTAGATGGTAGACCAGGTGTAATATAATGACAGTAGATGGTAGACCAGGGTAATATAATGACAGTAGATGGTAGACCAGGTAAATATAATGACAGTAGATGGTAGACCAGGGTAATATAATGACAGTAGATGGTAGACCAGGTAATATAATGACAGTAGATGGTAGACCAGGGTAATATAATGACAGTAGATGGTAGACCAGGGTAATATAATGACAGTAGATGGTAGACCAGGTAATATAATGACAGTAGATGGTAGACCAGGGTAATATAATGACAGTAGATGGTAGACCAGGGTAATATAATGACAGTAGATGGTAGACCAGGGTAATATAATGACAGTAGATGGTAGACCAGGTAATATAATGACAGTAGATGGTAGACCAGGTAATATAATGACAGTAGATGGTAGACCAGGGTAATATAATGACAGTAGATGGTAGACCAGGGTAATATAACCAGTAGATGGTAGACCAGGGTATATAATGACAGTAGAGGGTAGACCAGGGTAATATAATGACAGTAGATGGTAGACCAGGGTAATATAATGACAGTAGATGGTAGACCAGGGTAATATAATGACAGTAGATATAGGGTGACAGTAGATGGTAGACCAGGGTAATATAATGACAGTAGATGGTAGACCAGGGTAATATAATGACAGTAGATGGTAGACCAGGGTAATATAATGACAGTAGATGGTAGACCAGGGTAATATAATGACAGTAGGTAGACCAGGTAATATAATGACAGTAGATGGTAGACCAGGTAATATAATGACAGTAGATGGTAGACCAGGGTAATATAATGACAGTAGATGGTAGACCAGGGTAATATAATGACAGTAGATGGTAGACCAGGGTAATATAATGACAGTAGATGGTAGACCAGGGTAATATAATGACAGTAGATGGTAGACCAGGGTAATATAATGACAGTAGATGGTAGACCAGGGTAATATAATGACAGTAGATGGTAGACCAGGGTAATATAATGACAGTAGATGGTAGACCAGGGTAATATAATGACAGTAGATGGTAGACCAGGGTAATATAATGACAGTAGATGGTAGACCAGGGTAATATAATGACAGTAGATGGTAGACCAGGGTAATATAATGACAGTAGATGGTAGACCAGGGTAATATAATGACAGTAGATGGTAGACCAGGGTAATATAATGACAGTAGATGGTAGACCAGGGTAATATAATGACAGTAGATGGTAGACCAGGGTAATATAATGACAGTAGATGGTAGACCAGGTAATATAATGACAGTAGATGGTAGACCAGGGTAATATAATGACAGTAGATGGTAGACCAGGGTAATATAATGACAGTAGATGGTAGACCAGGGTAATATAATGACAGTAGATGGTAGACCAGGGTAATATAATGACAGTAGATGGTAGACCAGGTAATATAATGACAGTAGATGGTAGACCAGGGTAATATAATGACAGTAGATGGTAGACCAGGGTAATATAATGACAGTAGATGGTAGACCAGGGTAATATAATGACAGTAGATGGTAGACCAGGTAATATAATGACAGTAGATGGTAGACCAGGGTAATATAATGACAGTAGATGGTAGACCAGGGTAATAATACACAGATGGTGGTAGACCAGGGTAATATAATGACAGTAGATGGTAGACCAGGTAATATAATGACAGTAGATGGTAGACCAGGGTAATATAATGACAGTAGATGGTAGACCAGGGTAATATAATGACAGTAGATGGTAGACCAGGGTAATATAATGACAGTAGATGGTAGACCAGGGTAATATAATGACAGTAGATGGTAGACCAGGGTAATATAATGACAGTAGTAGATGGTAGACCAGGGTAATATAATGACAGTAGATGGTAGACCAGGGTAATATAATGACAGTAGATGGTAGACCAGGGTAATATAATGACAGTAGATGGTAGACCAGGGTAATATAATGACAGTAGATGGTAGACCAGGGTAATATAATGACAGTAGATGGTAGACCAGGGTAATATAATGACAGTAGATGGTAGACCAGATGGTAATATAATGACAGTAGATGGTAGACCAGGGTAATATAATGACAGTAGATGGTAGACCAGGGTAATATAATGACAGTAGATGGTAGACCAGGGTAATATAATGACAGTAGATGGTAGACCAGGGTAATATAATGACAGTAGATGGTAGACCAGGTAATATAATGACAGTAGATGGTAGACCAGGGTAATATAATGACAGTAGATGGTAGACCAGGGTAATATAATGACAGTAGATGGTAGACCAGGGTAATATAATGACAGTAGATGGTAGACCAGGGTAATATAATGACAGTAGATGGTAGACCAGGTAATATAATGACAGTAGATGGTAGACCAGGTAATATAATGACAGTAGATGGTAGACCAGGTAATATAATGACAGTAGATGGTAGACCAGGGTAATATAATGACAGTAGATGGTAGACCAGGGTAATATAATGACAGTAGATGGTAGACCAGGGTAATATAATGACAGTAGATGGTAGACCAGGGTAATATAATGACAGTAGATGGTAGACCAGGGTAATATAATGACAGTAGATGGTAGACCAGGGTAATATAATGACAGTAGATGGGTAGACCAGGGTAATATAATGACAGTAGATGGTAGACCAGGGTAATATAATGAGATGGTAGACCAGGTAATATAATGACAGTAGATGGTAGACCAGGGTAATATAATGACAGTAGATGGTAGACCAGGGTAATATAATGACAGTAGATGGTAGACCAGGGTAATATAATGACAGTAGATGGTAGACCAGGGTAATATAATGACAGTAGATGGTAGACCAGGGTAATATAATGACAGTAGATGGTAGACCAGGGTAATATAATGACAGTAGATGGTAGACCAGGGTAATATAATGACAGTAGATGGTAGACCAGGGTAATATAAGTGACAGTAGACCAGGGTAATATAATGACAGTAGATGGTAGACCAGGGTAATATAATGACAGTAGATGGTAGACCAGGGTAATATAATGACAGTAGATGGTAGACCAGGGTAATATAATGACAGTAGATGGTAGACCAGGGTAATATAATGACAGTAGATGGTAGACCAGGGTAATATAATGACAGTAGATGGTAGACCAGGGTAATATAATGACAGTAGATGGTAGACCAGGGTAATATAATGACAGTAGATGGTAGACCAGGGTAATATAATGACAGTAGATGGTAGACCAGGTAATATAATGACAGTAGATGGTAGACCAGGGTAATATAATGACAGTAGATGGTAGACCAGGGTAATATAATGACAGTAGATGGTAGACCAGGGTAATATAATGACAGTAGATGGTAGACAGATGGTAATATAATGACAGTAGATGGTAGACCAGGGTAATATAATGACAGTAGATGGTAGACCAGGTAATATAATGCAGTAGATGGTAGACCAGGGTAATATAATGACAGTAGATGGTAGACCAGGTAATATAATGACAGTAGATGGTAGACCAGGTAATATAATGACAGTAGATGGTAGACCAGGTAATATAATGACAGTAGATGGTAGACCAGGTAATATAATGACAGTAGATGGTAGACCAGGGTAATATAATGACAGTAGATGGTAGACCAGGGTAATATAATGACAGTAGATGGTAGACCAGGGTAATATAATGACAGTAGATGGTAGACCAGGGTAATATAATGACAGTAGATGGTAGACCAGGGTAATATAATGACAGTAGATGGTAGACCAGGGTAATATAATGACAGTAGATGGTAGACCAGGGTAATATAATGACAGTAGATGGTAGACCAGGGTAATATAATGACAGTAGATGGTAGACCAGGACAGTAATATAATGACAGTAGATGGTAGACCAGGGTAATATAATGACAGTAGATGGTAGACCAGGGTAATATAATGACAGTAGATGGTAGACCAGGGTAATATAATGACAGTAGATGGTAGACCAGGGTAATATAATGACAGTAGATGGTAAGGGTAATATAATGAGTAGATGGTAGACCAGGGTAATATAATGACAGTAGATGGTAGACCAGGGTAATATAATGACAGTAGATGGTAGACCAGGGTAATATAATGACAGTAGATGGTAGACCAGGTAATATAATGACAGTAGATGGTAGACCAGGGTAATATAATGACAGTAGATGGTAGACCAGGGTAATATAATGACAGTAGATGGTAGACCAGGGTAATATAATGACAGTAGATGGTAGACCAGGGTAATATAATGACAGTAGATGGTAGACCAGGGTAATATAATGACAGTAGATGGTAGACCAGGGTAATATAATGACAGTAGATGGTAGACCAGGGTAATATAATGACAGTAGATGGTAGACCAGGGTAATATAATGACAGTAGATGGTAGACCAGGGTAATATAATGACAGTAGATGGTAGACCAGGATAATATAATATAATGACAGTAGATGGTAGACCAGGGTAATATAATGACAGTAGATGGTAGACCAGGGTAATATAATGACAGTAGATGGTAGACCAGGGTAATATAATGACAGTAGATGGTAGACCAGGGTAATATAATGACAGTAGATGGTAGACCAGGGTAATATAATGACAGTAGATGGTAGACCAGGGTAATATAATGACAGTAGATGGTAGACCAGGTAATATAATGACAGTAGATGGTAGACCAGGTTAATATAATGACAGTAGATGGTAGACCAGGTAATATAATGACAGTAGATGGTAGACCAGGGTAATATAATGACAGTAGATGGTAGACCAGGGTAATATAATGACAGTAGATGGTAGACCAGGTAATATAATGACAGTAGATGGTAGACCAGGGTAATATAATGACAGTAGATGGTAGACCAGGGTAATATAATGACAGTAGATGGTAGACCAGGGTAATATAATGACAGTAGATGGTAGACCAGGGTAATATAATGACAGTAGATGGTAGACCAGGTAATATAATGACAGTAGATGGTAGACCAGGGTAATATAATGACAGTAGTAGATGGTAGACCAGGGTAATATAATGACAGTAGATGGTAGACCAGGGTAATATAATGACAGTAGATGGTAGACCAGGTAATATAATGACAGTAGATGGTAGACCAGGTAATATAATGACAGTAGATGGTAGACCAGGTAATATAATGACAGTAGATGGTAGACCAGGGTAATATAATGACAGTAGATGGTAGACCAGGGTAATATAATGACAGTAGATGGTAGACCAGGTAATATAATGACAGTAGATGGTAGACCAGGGTAATATAATGACAGTAGATGGTAGACCAGGGTAATATAATGACAGTAGATGGTAGACCAGGGTAATATAATGACAGTAGATGGTAGACCAGGGTAATATAATGACAGTAGATGGTAGACCAGGACCAGGTAATATAATGACAGTAGATGGTAGACCAGGGTAATATAATGACAGTAGATGGTAGACCAGGGTAATATAATGACAGTAGATGGTAGACCAGGTAATATAATGACAGTAGATGGTAGACCAGGGTAATATAATGACAGTAGATGGTAGACCAGGGTAATATAATGACAGTAGATGGTAGACCAGGGTAATATAATGACAGTAGATGGTAGACCAGGGTAATATAATGACAGTAGATGGTAGACCAGGGTAATATAATGACAGTAGATGGTAGACCAGGGTAATATAATGACAGTAGATGGTAGACCAGGGTAATATAATGACAGTAGATGGTAGACCAGGGTAATATAATGACAGTAGATGACCAGGGTAATATAATGACAGTAGATGGTAGACCAGGGTAATATAATGACAGTAGATGGTAGACCAGGTAATATAATGACAGTAGATGGTAGACCAGGGTAATATAATGACAGTAGATGGTAGACCAGGTAATATAATGACAGTAGATGGTAGACCAGGGTAATATAATGACAGTAGATGGTAGACCAGGTAATATAATGACAGTAGATGGTAGACCAGGGTAATATAATGACAGTAGATGGTAGACCAGGGTAATATAATGACAGTAGATGGTAGACCAGGTAAATATAATGACAGTAGATGGTAGACCAGGGTAATATAATGACAGTAGATGGTAGATGGTAGACCAGTAGTAATAATAATGAGGGTAATATAATGACAGTAGATGGTAGACCAGGGTAATATAATGACAGTAGATGGTAGACCAGGGTAATATAATGACAGTAGATGGTAGACCAGGGTAATATAATGACAGTAGATGGTAGACCAGGGTAATATAATGACAGTAGATGGTAGACCAGGGTAATATAATGACAGTAGATGGTAGACCAGGGTAATATAATGACAGTAGATGGTAGACCAGGGTAATATAATGACAGTAGATGGTAGACCAGGGTAATATAATGACAGTAGATGGTAGACCAGGGTAATATAATGACAGTAGATGGTAGACCAGGGTAATATAATGACAGTAGATGGTAGACCAGGGTAATATAATGACAGTAGATGGTAGACCAGGGTAATATAATGACAGTAGAGACCAGGTAATATAATGACAGTAGATGGTAGACCAGGTAATATAATGACAGTAGATGGTAGACCAGGGTAATATAATGACAGTAGATGGTAGACCAGGTAATATAATGACAGTAGATGGTAGACCAGGGTAATATAATGACAGTAGATGGGACCAGGGTAATATAATGACAGTAGATGGTAGACCAGGGTAATATAATGACAGTAGATGGTAGACCAGGGTAATATAATGACAGTAGATGGTAGACCAGGGTAATATAATGACAGTAGATGGTAGACCAGGGTAATATAATGACAGTAGATGGTAGACCAGGGTAATATAATGACAGTAGATGGTAGACCAGGGTAATATAATGACAGTAGATGGTAGACCAGGGTAATATAATGACAGTAGATGGTAGACCAGGGTAATGACAGTAGACAGTAGACCAGGGTAATATAATGACAGTAGATGGTAGACCAGGGTAATATAATGACAGTAGATGGTAGACCAGGTAATATAATGACAGTAGATGGTAGACCAGGGTAATATAATGACAGTAGATGGACCAGGGTAGACCAGGGTAATATAATGACAGTAGATGGTAGACCAGGTAATATAATGACAGTAGATGGTAGGGTAATAGACAGTAGATGGTAATATATATGA
Source organism: Oncorhynchus tshawytscha (assembly GCF_018296145.1). NCBI lineage: Eukaryota > Metazoa > Chordata > Actinopteri > Salmoniformes > Salmonidae > Oncorhynchus > Oncorhynchus tshawytscha. The sequence goes on along the minus strand of NW_024609029.1, from coordinate 30,189 downwards.
CAGTAGATGGTAGACCAGGGTAATATAATGACAGTAGATGGTAGACCAGGGTAATATAATGACAGTAGATGGTAGACCAGGGTAATATAATGACAGTAGATGGTAGACCAGGGTAATATAATGACAGTAGATGGTAGACCAGGTAATATAATGACAGTAGATGGTAGACCAGGGTAATATAATGACAGTAGATGGTAGACCAGGGTAATATAATGACAGTAGATGGTAGACCAGGGTAATATAATGACAGTAGATGGTAGACCAGGGTAATATAATGACAGTAGATGGTAGACCAGGGTAATATAATGACAGTAGATGGTAGACCAGGGTAATATAATGACAGTAGATGGTAGACCAGGGTAATATAATGACAGTAGATGGTAGACCAGGGTAATATAATGACAGTAGATGGTAGACCAGGGTAACAGTAGACCAGGACAGTAGAGATGGTAGACCAGGGTAATATAATGACAGTAGAGGGGGTAATATAATGACAGTAGATGGTAGACCAGGGTAATATAATGACAGTAGATGGTAGACCAGGGTAATATAATGACAGTAGATGGTAGACCAGGGTAATATAATGACAGTAGATGGGTATAATGACAGTAGATGGTAGACCAGGTAATATAATGACAGTAGATGGTAGACCAGGGTAATATAATGACAGTATATAATAATGACAGTAGATGGTAGACCAGGGTAATATAATGACAGTAGATGGTAGACCAGGGTAATATAATGACAGTAGATGGTAGACCAGGGTAATATAATGACAGTAGATGGTAGACCAGGGTAATATAATGACAGTAGATGGTAGACCAGGGTAATATAATGACAGTAGATGGTAGACCAGGTAATATAATGACAGTAGATGGTAGACCAGGTAATATAATGACAGTAGATGGTAGACCAGGTAATATAATGACAGTAGATGGTAGACCAGGGTAATATAATGACAGTAGATGGTAGACCAGGGTAATATAATGACAGGGTAGATAATGGTAGATGGTAGACCAGGTAATATAATGACAGTAGATGGTAGACCAGGGTAATATAATGACAGTAGATGGTAGACCAGGGTAATATAATGACAGTAGATGGTAGACCAGGGTAATATAATGACAGTAGATGGTAGACCAGGGTAATATAATGACAGTAGATGGTAGACCAGGGTAATATAATGACAGTAGATGGTAGACCAGGGTAATATAATGACAGTAGATGGTAGACCAGGGTAATATAATGACAGTAGATGGTAGACCAGGGTAATATAATGACAGTAGATGGTAGACCAGGGTAATATAAGACCAGAATATAATGACAGAGATGGTAGACCAGGGTAATATAATGACAGTAGATGGGTAATAGACCAGGGGGTAATATAATGACAGTAGATGGTAGACCAGGGTAATATAATGACAGTAGATGGTAGACCAGGGTAATATAATGACAGTAGGTAGACCAGGGTAATATAATGACAGTAGATGGTAGACCAGGGTAATATAATGACAGTAGATGGTAGACCAGGGTAATATAATGACAGTAGATGGTAGACCAGGGTAATATAATGACAGTAGATGGTAGACCAGGGTAATATAATGACAGTAGATGGTAGACCAGGGTAATATAATGACAGTAGATGGTAGACCAGGTAATATAATGACAGTAGATGGTAGACCAGGGTAATATAATGACAGTAGATGGTAGACCAGGTAATATAATGACAGTAGATGGTAGACCAGGTAATATAATGACAGTAGATGGTAGACCAGGTAATATAATGACAGTAGATGGTAGACCAGGGTAATATAATGACAGTAGATGGTAGACCAGGGTAATATAATGACAGTAGATGGGTAGACCAGGGTAATATAATGACAGTAGATGGTAGACCAGGGTAATATAATGACAGTAGATGGTAGACCAGGGTAATATAATGACAGTAGATGGTAGACCAGGGTAATATAATGACAGTAGATGGTAGACCAGGTAATATAATGACAGTAGATGGTAGAATAGGGTAGACCAGGGTATATATGACAGTAGATGGTAGACCAGGTAATATAATGACAGTAGATGGTAGACCAGGTAATATAATGACAGTAGATGGTAGACCAGGGTAATATAATGACAGTAGATGGTAGACCAGTAGATGGTAATATATATGACAGTAGATGGTAGACCAGGTAATATAATGACAGTAGATGGTAGACCAGGGTAATATAATGACAGTAGATGGTAGACCAGGGTAATATAATGACAGTAGATGGTAGACCAGGGTAATATAATGACAGTAGATGGTAGACCAGGGTAATATAATGACAGTAGATGGTAGACCAGGTAATATAATGACAGTAGATGGTAGACCAGGGTAATATAATGACAGTAGATGGTAGACCAGGGTAATATAATGACAGTAGATGGTAGACCAGGGTAATATAATGACAGTAGATGGTAGACCAGGGTAATATAATCACAGTAGATGGTAGACCAGGGTAATATAATGACAGTAGATGGTAGACCAGGGTAATATAATGACAGTAGATGGGACCAGTAATATAATGACAGTAGATGGTAGACCAGGGTAATATAATGACAGTAGATGGTAGACCAGGGTAATATAATGACAGTAGATGGTAGACCAGGGTAATATAATGACAGTAGATGGTAGACCAGGGTAATATAATGACAGTAGATGGTAGACCAGGTAATATAATGACAGTAGATGGTAGACCAGGGTAATATAATGACAGTAGATGGTAGACCAGGTAATATAATGACAGTAGATGGTAGACCAGGGTAATATAATGACAGTAGATGGTAGACCAGGTAATATAGTGACAGTAGATGGTAGACCAGGGTAATATAATGACAGTAGATGGTAGACCAGGGTAATATAATGACAGTAGATGGTAGACCAGGTAATATAATGACAGTAGATGGTAGACCAGGGTAATATAATGACAGTAGATGGTAGACCAGGGTAATATAATGACAGTAGATGGTAGACCAGGGTAATATAATGACAGTAGATGGTAGACCAGGTAATATAATGACAGTAGATGGTAGAGATGGTAGGGTAATATAATGACAGTAGATGGTAGACCAGGGTAATAATGACAGTAGATGGTAGACCAGGGTAATATAATGACAGTAGATGGTAGACCAGGTAATATAATGACAGTAGATGGTAGACCAGGTAATATAATGACAGTAGATGGTAGACCAGGGTAATATAATGACAGTAGATGGTAGACCAGGGTAATATAATGACAGTAGATGGTAGACCAGGGTAATATAATGACAGTAGATGGTAGACCAGGTAATATAATGACAGTAGATGGTAGACCAGGGTAATATAATGACAGTAGATGGTAGACCAGGGTAATATAAGTAGATGACAGGTAGATAATGACAGTAGATGGTAGACCAGGTAATATAATGACAGTAGATGGTAGACCAGGGTAATATAATGACAGTAGATGGTAGACCAGGTAATATAATGACAGTAGATGGTAGACCAGGGTAATATAATGACAGTAGATGGTAGACCAGGGTAATATAATGACAGTAGATGGTAGACCAGGGTAATATAATGACAGTAGATGGTAGACCAGGGTAATATAATGACAGTAGAGGGTAATATAATGACAGTAGATGGTAGACCAGGGTAATATAATGACAGTAGATGGTAGACCAGGGTAATATAATGACAGTAGATGGTAGACCAGGGTAATATAATGACAGTAGATGGTAGACCAGGTAATATAATGACAGTAGATGGTAGACCAGGGTAATATAATGACAGTAGATGGTAGACAGTAGGGTAATATAATGACAGTAGATGGTAGACCAGGGTAATATAATGACAGTAGATGGTAGACCAGGGTAATATAATGACAGTAGATGGTAGACCAGGGTAATATAATGACAGTAGATGGTAGATGGTAGACCAGGTAATATAATGACAGTAGATGGTAATATAAATGACAGTAGATGGTAGACCAGGGTAATATAATGACAGTAGATGGTAGACCAGGGTAATATAATGACAGTAGATGGTAGACCAGGGTAATATAATGACAGTAGATGGTAGACCAGGTAATATAATGACAGTAGATGGTAGACCAGGTAATATAATGACAGTAGATGGTAGACCAGGGTAATATATGACAGTAGATGGTAGACCAGGTTAATATAATGACAGTAGATGGTAGACCAGGGTAATATAATGACAGTAGATGGTAGACCAGGTAATATAATGACAGTAGATGGTAGACCAGGGTAATATAATGACAGTAGATGGTAGACCAGGGTAATATAATGACAGTAGATGGTAGACCAGGTAATATAATGACAGTAGATGGTAGACCAGGGTAATATAATGACAGTAGATGGTAGACCAGGGTAATATAATGACAGTAGATGGTAGACCAGGGTAATATAATGACAGTAGATGGTAGACCAGGTAATATAATGACAGTAGATGGTAGACCAGGTAATATAATGACAGTAGATGGAGACCAGGGTAATATAATGACAGTAGATGGTAGACCAGGGTAATATAATGACAGTAGATGGTAGACCAGGGTAATATAATGACAGTAGATGGTAGACCAGGGTAATATAATGACAGTAGATGGTAGACCAGGGTAATATAATGACAGTAGATGGTAGACCAGGTAATATAATGACAGTAGATGGTAGACCAGGGTAATATAATGACAGTAGATGGTAGACCAGGGTAATATAATGACAGTAGATGGTAGACCAGGTAATATAATGACAGTAGATGGTAGACCAGGTAATATAATGACAGTAGATGGTAGACCAGGTGTAATATAATGACAGTAGATGGTAGACCAGGTAATATAATGACAGTAGATGGTAGACCAGGGTAATATAATGACAGTAGATGGTAGACCAGGGTAATATAATGACAGTAGATGGTAGACCAGGGTAATAATGACAGTAGATGGTAGACCAGGGTAATATAATGACAGTAGATGGTAGACCAGGGTAATATAATGACAGTAGATGGTAGACCAGGGTAATATAATGACAGTAGATGGTAGACCAGGGTAATATAATGACAGTAGATGGTAGACCAGGGTATATAATGACAGTAGATGGTAGACCAGGTAATATAATGACAGTAGATGGTAGACCAGGGTAATATAATGACAGTAGATGGTAGACCAGGGTAATATAATGACAGTAGATGGTAGACCAGGGTAATATAATGACAGTAGATGGTAGACCAGGGTAATATAATGACAGTAGATGGTAGACCAGGGTAATATAATGACAGTAGATGGTAGACCAGGGTAATATAATGACAGTAGATGGTAGACCAGGGTAATAATGAGTAGATGGTAGACCAGGGTAATATAATGACAGTAGATGGTAGACCAGGGTAATATAATGACAGTAGATGGTAGACCAGGGTAATATAATGACAGTAGATGGTAGACCAGGGTAATATAATGACAGTAGATGGTAGACCAGGTAATATAATGACAGTAGATGGTAGACCAGGTTAATATAATGACAGTAGATGGTAGACCAGGGTAATATAATGACAGTAGATGGTAGACCAGGTAATATAATGACAGTAGATGGTAGACCAGGGTAATATAATGACAGTAGATGGTAGACCAGTGTAATATAATGACAGTAGATGGTAGACCAGGGTAATATAATGACAGTAGATGGTAGACCAGGGTAATATAATGACAGTAGATGGTAGACCAGTGTAATATAATGACAGTAGATGGTAGACCAGGGTAATATAATGACAGTAGATGGTAGACCAGGGTAATATAATGACAGTAGATGGTAGACCAGGGTAATATAATGACAGTAGATGGTAGACCAGGTTAATATAATGACAGTAGATGGTAGACCAGGTAATATAATGACAGTAGATGGTAGACCAGGGTAATATAATGACAGTAGATGGTAGACCAGGGTAATATAATGACAGTAGATGGTAGACCAGGGTAATATAATGACAGTAGATGGTAGACCAGGGTAATATAATGACAGTAGATGGTAGACCAGGGTAATATAATGACAGTAGATGGTAGACCAGGTAATATAATGACAGTAGATGGTAGACCAGGGTAATATAATGACAGTAGATGGTAGACCAGGTAATATAATGACAGTAGATGGTAGACCAGGGTAATATAATGACAGTAGATGGTAGACCAGGGTAATATAATGACAGTAGATGGTAGACCAGGGTAATATAATGACAGTAGATGGTAGACCAGGGGTAGACCAGGGTAATATAATGACAGTAGATGGTAGACCAGGGTAATATAATGACAGTAGATAGACCAGGTAGATATAATGACAGGATGGTAATATAAATGACAGTAGATGGTAGACCAGGGTAATATAATGACAGTAGATGGTAGACCAGGTAATATAATGACAGTAGATGGTAGACCAGGTAATATAATGACAGTAGATGGTAGACCAGGGTAATATATAATGACAGTAGATGGTAGACCAGGGTAATATAATGACAGTAGATGGTAGACCAGGGTAATATAATGACAGTAGATGGTAGACCAGGGTAATATAATGACAGTAGATGGTAGACCAGGTAATATAATGACAGTAGATGGTAGACCAGGGTAATATAATGACAGTAGATGGTAGACCAGGGTAATATAATGACAGTAGATGGTAGACCAGGTAATATAATGACAGTAGATGGTAGACCAGGGTAATATAATGACAGTAGATGGTAGACCAGGGTAATATAATGACAGTAGATGGTAGACCAGGGTAATATAATGACAGTAGATGGTAGACCAGGGTAATATAATGACAGTAGATGGTAGACCAGGGTAATATAATGACAGTAGATGGTAGACCAGGTAATATAATGACAGTAGAGGGTAATATAATATAAGACAGTAGATGGTAGACCAGGGTAATATAATGACAGTAGATGGTAGACCAGGTAATATAATGACAGTAGATGGTAGACCAGGGTAATATAATGACAGTAGATGGTAGACCAGGTAATATAATGACAGTAGATGGTAGACCAGGTAATATAATGACAGTAGATGGTAGACCAGGGTAATATAATGACAGTAGATGGTAGACCAGGGTAATATAATGACAGTAGATGGTAGACCAGGGTAATATAATGACAGTAGATGGTAGACCAGGGTAATATAATGACAGTAGACCAGGGTAATATAATGACAGTAGATGGTAGGTAATATAATGACAGTAGATGGTAGACCAGGTAATATAATGACAGTAGATGGTAGACCAGGGTAATATAATGACAGTAGATGGTAGACCAGGGTAATATAATGACAGTAGATGGTAGACCAGGGTAATATAATGACAGTAGAGACCAGGTAATATAATGACAGTAGATGGTAGACCAGGGTAATATAATGACAGTAGATGGTAGACCAGGGTAATATAATGACAGTAGATGGTAGACCAGGGTAATATAATGACAGTAGATGGTAGACCAGGGTAACCAGGGTAATATAATGACAGTAGATGGTAGACCAGGGTAATATAATGACAGTAGATGGTAGACCAGGGTAATATAATGACAGTAGATGGTAGACCAGGGTAATATAATGACAGTAGATGGTAGACCAGGTAATATAATGACAGTAGATGGTAGACCAGGGTAATATAATGACAGTAGATGGTAGACCAGGGTAATATAATGACAGTAGATGGTAGACCAGGGTAATATAATGACAGTAGATGGTAGACCAGGGTAATATAATGACAGTAGATGGTAGACCAGGGTAATATAATGACAGTAGATGGTAGACCAGGTAATATAATGACAGTAGATGGTAGACCAGGGTAATATAATGACAGTAGATGGTAGACCAGGTAGTAGATGGTAGACCAGGGTAATATAATGACAGTAGATGGTAGACCAGGGTAATATAATGACAGTAGATGGTAGACCAGGGTAATATAATGACAGTAGATGGTAGACCAGGGTAATATAATGACAGTAGATGGTAGACCAGGTAATATAATGACAGTAGATGGTAGACCAGGGTAATATAATGACAGTAGATGGTAGACCAGGGTAATATAATGACAGTAGATGGTAGACCAGGGTAATATAATGACAGTAGATGGTAGACCAGGGTAATATAATGACAGTAGATGGTAGACCAGGGTAATATAATGACAGTAGATGGTAGACCAGGGTAATATAATGACAGTAGATGGTAGACCAGGTAGACAGTAGATGGTAGACCAGGGTAATATAATGACAGTAGATGGTAGACCAGGTTAATATAATGACAGTAGATGGTAGACCAGGGTAATATAATGACAGTAGAGGTAGACCAGGGTAATATAATGACAGTAGATGGTAGACCAGGTAATATAATGACAGTAGATGGTAGACCAGGGTAATATAACAGTAGATGACAGGGTAGATAATGACAGTAGATGGTAGACCAGGTAATATAATGACAGTAGATGGTAGACCAGGGTAATATAATGACAGTAGATGGTAGACCAGGGTAATATAATGACAGTAGATGGTAGACCAGGGTAATATAATGACAGTAGATGGTAGACCAGGTAATATAATGACAGTAGATGGGGGTAATATAATGACAGTAGATGGTAGACCAGGGTAATATAATGACAGTAGATGGTAGACCAGGTAATATAATGACAGTAGATGGTAGACCAGGGTAATATAATGACAGTAGATGGTAGACCAGGGTAATATAATGACAGTAGATGGTAGACCAGGGTAATATAATGACAGTAGATGGTAGACCAGGGTAATATAATGACAGTAGATGGTAGACCAGGGTAATATAATGACAGTAGATGGTAGACCAGGTAATATAATGACAGTAGATGGTAGACCAGGTTAATATAATGACAGTAGATGGTAGACCAGGGTAATATAATGACAGTAGATGGTAGACCAGGTTAATATAATGACAGTAGATGGTAGACCAGGGTAATATAATGACAGTAGATGGTAGACCAGGTAATATAATGACAGTAGATGGTAGACCAGGGTAATATAATGACAGTAGATGGTAGACCAGGGTAATATAATGACAGTAGATGGTAGACCAGGGTAATATAATGACAGTAGATGGTAGACCAGGTAATATAATGACAGTAGATGGTAGACCAGGGTAATATAATGACAGTAGATGGTAGACCAGGGTAATATAATGACAGTAGATGGTAGACCAGGGTAATATAATGACAGTAGATGGTAGACCAGGTAATATAATGACAGTAGATGGTAGACCAGGGTAATATAACAGTAGATGGTAGAGGGTAATATAATGACAGTAGATGGTAGACCAGGGTAATATAATGACAGTAGATGGTAGACCAGGGTAATATAATGACAGTAGAGATTAGACCAGGGTAATATAATGACAGTAGATGGTAGACCAGGGTAATATAATATGACAGTAGATGGTAGACCAGGGTAATATAATGACAGTAGATGGTAGACCAGGGTAATATAATGACAGTAGATGGTAGACCAGGGTAATATAATGACAGTAGATGGTAGACCAGGGTAATATAATGACAGTAGATGGTAGACCAGGGTAATATAATGACAGTAGATGGTAGACCAGGGTAATATAATGACAGTAGATGGTAGACCAGGGTAATATAATGACAGTAGATGGTAGACCAGGGTAATATAATGACAGTAGATGGTAGACCAGGGTAATATAATGACAGTAGATGGTAGACCAGGGTAATATAATGACAGTAGATGGTAGACCAGGGTAATATAATGACAGTAGATGGTAGACCAGGGTAATATAATGACAGTAGATGGTAGACCAGGTAATATAATGACAGTAGATGGTAGACCAGGGTAATATAATGACAGTAGATGGTAGACCAGGGTAATATAATGACAGTAGATGGTAGACCAGGGTAATATAATGACAGTAGATGGTAGACCAGGGTAATATAATGACAGTAGATGGTAGACCAGGTAATATAATGACAGTAGATGGTAGACCAGGGTAATATAATGACAGTAGATGGTAGACCAGGGTAATATAATGACAGTAGATGGTAGACCAGGTAATATAATGACAGTAGATGGTAGACCAGGGTAATATAATGACAGTAGATGGTAGACCAGGGTAATATAATGACAGTAGATGGTAGACCAGGGTAATATAATGACAGTAGATGGTAGACCAGGGTAATATAATGGCAGTAGAGGTTAGACCAGGGTAATATAGTGACAGTAGATGGTAGACCAAGGTAATATAATGACAGTAGATGGTAGACCAGGTTAATATAATGACAGTAGATGGTAGACCAGGGTAATATAATGACAGTAGATGGTAGACCAGGTTAATATAATGACAGTAGATGGTAGACCAGGGTAATATAATGACAGTAGATGGTAGACCAGTGTAATATAATGACAGTAGATGGTAGACCAGGGTAATATAATGACAGTAGATGGTAGACCAGGGTAATATAATGACAGTAGATGGTAGACCAGTGTTAATATAATGACAGTAGATGGTAGACCAGGGTAATAATGACAGTAGATGGTAGACCAGGGTAATATAATGACAGTAGATGGTAGACCAGGGTAATATAATGACAGTAGATGGTAGACCAGGGTAATATAATGACAGTAGATGGTAGACCAGGGTAATATAATGACAGTAGATGGTAGACCAGGGTAATATAATGACAGTAGATGGTAGACCAGGGTAATATAATGACAGTAGATGGTAGACCAGGGTAATATAATGACAGTAGATGGTAGACCAGGGTAATATAATGACAGTAGATGGTAGACCAGGGTAATATAATGACAGTAGATGGTAGACCAGGGTAATATAATGACAGTAGATGGTAGACCAGGGTAATATAATGACAGTAGATGGTAGACCAGGGTAATATAATGACAGTAGATGGTAGACCAGGGTAATATAATGACAGTAGATGGTAGACCAGGGTAATATAATGACAGTAGATGGTAGACCAGGGTAATATAATGACAGTAGATGGTAGACCAGGGTAATATAATGACAGTAGATGGTAGACCAGGGTAATATAATGACAGTAGATGGTAGACCAGGGTAATATAATGACAGTAGATGGTAGACCAGGTAATATAATGACAGTAGATGGTAGACCAGGTAAATATAATGACAGTAGATGGTAGACCAGGGTAATATAATGACAGTAGATGGTAGACCAGGGTAATAATATAATGACAGTAGATGGTAGACCAGGGTAATATAATGACAGTAGATGGTAGACCAGGGTAATATAATGACAGTAGATGGTAGACCAGGGTAATATAATGACAGTAGACCAGGGTATAATGACAGTAGATGGTAGACCAGGGTAATATAATGACAGTAGATGGTAGACCAGGGTAATATAATGACAGTAGATGGTAGACCAGGGTAATATAATGACAGTAGATGGTAGACCAGGGTAATATAATGACAGTAGATGGTAGACCAGGTAATATAATGACAGTAGATGGTAGACCAGGGTAATATAATGACAGTAGATGGTAGACCAGGGTAATATAATGACAGTAGATGGTAGACCAGGTAATATAATGACAGTAGATGGTAGACCAGGTTAATATAATGACAGTAGATGGTAGACCAGGGTAATATAATGACAGTAGATGGTAGACCAGGTTAATATAATGACAGTAGATGGTAGACCAGGGTAATATAATGACAGTAGATGGTAGACCAGGGTAATATAATGACAGTAGATGGTAGACCAGGGTAATATAATGACAGTAGATGGTAGACCAGGGTAATATAATGACAGTAGATGGTAGACCAGGTAATATAATGACAGTAGATGGTAGACCAGGGTAATATAATGACAGTAGATGGTAGACCAGGGTAATATAATGACAGTAGATGGTAGACCAGGGTAATATAATGACAGTAGATGGTAGACCAGGGTAATATAATGACAGTAGATGGTAGACCAGGGTAATATAATGACAGTAGAGGTGTAATAGTAATATAATGACAGTAGATGGTAGACCAGGGTAATATAATGACAGTAGATGGTAGACCAGGGTAATATAATGACAGTAGATGGTAGACCAGGGTAATATAATGACAGTAGATGGTAGACCAGGTAATATAATGACAGTAGATGGTAGACCAGGGTAATATAATGACAGTAGATGGTAGACCAGGGTAATATAATGACAGTAGATGGTAGACCAGGGTAATATAATGACAGTAGATGGTAGACCAGGTAATATAATGACAGTAGATGGTAGACCAGGGTAATATAATGACAGTAGATGGTAGACCAGGGTAATATAATGACAGTAGATGGTAGACCAGGGTAATATAATGACAGATGGTAGACCAGGGTAATATAATGACAGTAGATGGTAGACCAGGGTAATATAATGACAGTAGATGGTAGACCAGGGTAATATAATGACAGTAGATGGTAGACCAGGTAATATAATGACAGTAGATGGTAATATAATGACAGTAGATGGTAGACCAGGGTAATATAATGACAGTAGATGATGTAGACCAGGGTAATATAATGACAGTAGATGGTAGACCAGGGTAATATAATGACAGTAGATGGTAGACCAGGGTAATATAATGACAGTAGATGGTAGACCAGGGTAATATAATGACAGTAGATGGTAGACCAGGTAATATAATGACAGTAGATGGTAGACCAGGGTAATATAATGACAGTAGATGGTAGACCAGGGTAATATAATGACAGTAGATGGTAGACCAGGGTAATATAATGACAGTAGATGGTAGACCAGGGTAATATAATGACAGTAGATGGTAGACCAGGGTAATATAATGACAGTAGATGGTAGACCAGGGTAATATAATGACAGTAGATGGTAGACCAGGGTAATATAATGACAGTAGATGGTAGACCAGGTAATATAATGACAGTAGATGGTAGACCAGGGTAATATAATGACAGTAGATGGTAGACCAGGTAATATAATGACAGTAGAGGGTAATATAATATAATGACAGTAGATGGTAGACCAGGGTAATATAATGACAGTAGATGGTAGACCAGGGTAATATAATGACAGTAGATGGTAGACCAGGTAATATAATGACAGTAGATGGTAGACCAGGTAATATAATGACAGTAGATGGTAGACCAGGTAATATAATGACAGTAGATGGTAGACCAGGGTAATATAATGACAGTAGATGGTAGACCAGGTTAATATAATGACAGTAGATGGTAGACCAGGGTAATATAATGACAGTAGATGGTAGACCAGGTAATATAATGACAGTAGATGGTAGACCAGGGTAATATAATGACAGTAGATGGTAGACCAGGGTAATATAATGACAGTAGATGGTAGACCAGGGTAATATAATGACAGTAGATGGTAGACCAGGTTAATATAATGACAGTAGATGGTAGACCAGGGTAATATAATGACAGTAGATGGTAGACCAGGGTAATATAATGACAGTAGATGGTAGACCAGGTAATATAATGACAGTAGATGGTAGACCAGGGTAATATAATGACAGTAGATGGTAGACCAGGGTAATATAATGACAGTAGATGGTAGACCAGGGTAATATAATGACAGTAGATGGTAGACCAGGTAATATAATGACAGTAGATGGTAGACCAGGGTAATATAATGACAGTAGATGGTAGACCAGGGTAATATAATGACAGTAGATGGTAGACCAGGGTAATATAATGACAGTAGATGGTAGACCAGGGTAATATAATGACAGTAGATGGTAGACCAGGTAATATAATGACAGTAGATGGTAGACCAGGGTAATATAATGACAGTAGATGGTAGACCAGGTAATATAATGACAGTAGATGGTAGACCAGGGTAATATAATGACAGTAGATGGTAGACCAGGGTAATATAATGACAGTAGATGGTAGACCAGTTTAATATAATGACAGTAGATGGTAGACCAGGGTAATATAATGACAGTAGATGGTAGACCAGGTAATATAATGACAGTAGATGGTAGACCAGGGTAATATAATGACAGTAGATGGTAGACCAGGTAATATAATGACAGTAGATGGTAGACCAGGTAATATAATGACAGTAGATGGTAATATAATGACAGTAGATGGTAGACCAGGGTAATATAATGACAGTAGAGAGGTAGACCAGGGTAATATAATGACAGTAGATGGTAGACCAGGTAATATAATGACAGTAGATGGTAGACCAGGTTAATATAATGACAGTAGATGGTAGACCAGGGTAATATAATGACAGTAGATGGTAGACCAGGTTAATATAATGACAGTAGATGGTAGACCAGGGTAATATAATGACAGTAGATGGTAGACCAGGTAATATAATGACAGTAGATGGTAGACCAGGGTAATATAATGACAGTAGATGGTAGACCAGGGTAATATAATGACAGTAGATGGTAGACCAGGGTAATATAATGACAGTAGATGGTAGACCAGGTAATATAATGACAGTAGATGGTAGACCAGGGTAATATAATGACAGTAGATGGTAGACCAGGGTAATATAATGACAGTAGATGGTAGACCAGGGTAATATAATGACAGTAGATGGTAGACCAGGGTAATATAATGACAGTAGATGGTAGACCAGGGTAATATAATGACAGTAGATGGTAGACCAGGGTAATATAATGACAGTAGATGGTAGACCAGGGTAATATAATGACAGTAGATGGTAGACCAGGGTAATATAATGACAGTAGATGGTAGACCAGGTAATATAATGACAGTAGATGGTAGACCAGGGTAATATAATGACAGTAGATGGTAGACCAGGGTAATATAATGACAGTAGACCAGGGTGACAGTACAGTAGATGGTAGACCAGGGTAATATAATGACAGTAGAGTTTAGACCAGGGTAATATAATGTGACAGTAGATGGTAGACCAGGGTAATATAATGACAGTAGATGGTAGACCAGGGTAATATAATGACAGTAGATGGTAGACCAGGGTAATATAATGACAGTAGATGGTAGACCAGGGTAATATAATGACAGTGGTAGACCAGGTAATATAATGACAGTAGATGGTAGACCAGGTAATATAATGACAGTAGATGGTAGACCAGGGTAATATAATGACAGTAGATGGTAGACCAGTGTAATATAATGACAGTAGATGGTAGACCAGGGTAATATAATGACAGTAGAGGGTAATATAATGACAGTAGATGGTAGACCAGGGTAATATAATGACAGTAGATGGTAGACCAGGGTAATATAATGACAGTAGATGGTAGACCAGGGTATAATGACAGTAGATGGTAGACCAGGTAATATAATGACAGTAGATGGTAGACCAGGGTAATATAATGACAGTAGATGGTAGACCAGGGTAATATAATGACAGTAGATGGTAGACCAGGGTAATATAATGACAGTAGATGGTAGACCAGGTAATATAATGACAGTAGATGGTAGACCAGGGTAATATAATGACAGTAGATGGTAGACCAGGGTAATATAATGACAGTAGATGGTAGACCAGGTAATATAATGACAGTAGATGGTAGACCAGGGTAATATAATGACAGTAGATGGTAGACCAGGGTAATATAATGACAGTAGATGGTAGACCAGGGTAATATAATGACAGTAGATGGTAGACCAGGGTAATATAATGACAGTAGATGGTAGACCAGGTAATATAATGACAGTAGATGGTAGACCAGGGTAATATAATGACAGTAGATGGTAGACCAGGGTAATATAATGACAGTAGATGGTAGACCAGGGTAATATAATGACAGTAGATGGTAGACCAGGGTAATATAATGACAGTAGATGGTAGACCAGGGTAATATAATGACAGTAGATGGTAGACCAGGGTAATATAATGACAGTAGATGGTAGACCAGGTAATATAATGACAGTAGATGGTAGACCAGGGTAATATAATGACAGTAGATGGTAGACCAGGGTAATATAATGACAGTAGATGGTAGACCAGGGTAATATAATGACAGTAGATGGTAGACCAGGGTAATATAATGACAGTAGATGGTAGACCAGGGTAATATAATGACAGTAGATGGTAGACCAGGGTAATATAATGACAGTAGATGGTAGACCAGGGTAATATAATGACAGTAGATGGTAGACCAGGGTAATATAATGACAGTAGATGGTAGACCAGGGTAATATAATGACAGTAGATGGTAGACCAGGGTAATATAATGACAGTAGATGGTAGACCAGGTGACAGTAGATGGTAGACCAGGGTAATATAATGACAGTAGATGGTAGACCAGGGTAATATAATGACATTAGAGGGTAGACAAGGGTAATATAATGACAGGCGATGGTAGAACAGGGTAACATAATGACAGTAGATGGTAGACCAGGGTAATATAATGACAGTAGATGGTAGACCAGGGTAATTAATGAAAGTAGATGGTAGACCAGGGTAATACAATGACAGTAGACTGGAGACCAGGGTAATATAATGACAGAAGATGGTAGACCAGGGTAATATAATAACAGTAGATTCTAGACCAGGGTAATATAATGACAGTAGATGGTAGACCAGGGTAATACAATGACAGTAGAGGGTAAAATAATGACAGTAGAGGGGAGACCAGCGTAATATAATGACAGTAGATGGTAGACCAGGGTAATATAATGACAGTAGATGGTAGACCAGGTAATATAATGACAGTAGATGGTAGACCAGGGTAATATAATGACAGTAGATGGTAGACCAGGGTAATATAATGACAGTAGATGGTAGACCAGGGTAATATAATGACAGTAGATGGTAGACCAGGGTAATATAATGACAGTAGATGGTAGACCAGGTAATATAATGACAGTAGATGGTAGACCAGGTAATATAATGACAGTAGATGGTAGACCAGGGTAATATAATGACAGTAGATGGTAGACCAGGGTAATATAATGACAGTAGATGGTAGACCAGGGTAATATAATGACAGTAGATGGTAGACCAGGGTAATATAATGACAGTAGATGGTAGACCAGGGTAATATAATGACAGTAGATGGTAGACCAGGTAATATAATGACAGTAGATGGTAGACCAGGGTAATATAATGACAGTAGATGGTAGACCAGGGTAATATAATGACAGTAGATGGTAGACCAGGGTAATATAATGACAGTAGATGGTAGACAGGGTAATATAATGACAGTGATGGTAGACCAGGGTAATATAATGACAGTAGATGGTAGACCAGTTTAATATAATGACAGTAGATGGTAGACCAGGGTAATATAATGACAGTAGATGGTAGACCAGGTAATATAATGACAGTAGATGGTAGACCAGGGTAATATAATGACAGTAGATGGTAGACCAGGTAATATAATGACAGTAGATGGTAGACCAGGTAATATAATGACAGTAGATGGTAGACCAGGGTAATATAATGACAGTAGATGGTAGACCAGGGTAATATAATGACAGTAGATGGTAGACCAGGGTAATATAATGACAGTAGATGGTAGACCAGGTAATATAATGACAGTAGATGGTAGACCAGGTTAATATAATGACAGTAGATGGTAGACCAGGGTAATATAATGACAGTAGATGGTAGACCAGGTTAATATAATGACAGTAGATGGTAGACCAGGGTAATATAATGACAGTAGATGGTAGACCAGGTAATATAATGACAGTAGATGGTAGACCAGGGTAATATAATGACAGTAGATGGTAGACCAGGGTAATAATATAATGACAGTAGATGGTAGACCAGGTAATATAATGACAGTAGATGGTAGACCAGGGTAATATAATGACAGTAGATGGTAGACCAGGTAATATAATGACAGTAGATGGTAGACCAGGGTAATATAATGACAGTAGAGACCAGGGTAATATAATGACAGTAGATGGTAGACCAGGTAATATAATGACAGTAGATGGTAGACCAGGTAATATAATGACAGTAGATGGTAGACCAGGGTAATATAATGACAGTAGATGGTAGACCAGGTAATATAATGACAGTAGATGGTAGACCAGGTTAATATAATGACAGTAGATGGTAGACCAGGGTAATATAATGACAGTAGATGGTAGACCAGGGTAATATAATGACAGTAGATGGTAGACCAGGGTAATATAATGACAGTAGATGGTAGACCAGGGTAATATAATGACAGTAGATGGTAGACCAGGGTAATATAATGACAGTAGATGGTAGACCAGGGTAATATAATGACAGTAGATGGTAGACCAGACCAGACAGTAGATGGTAATATAATGACAGTAGATGGTAGACCAGGGTAATATAATGACAGTAGATGGTAGACCAGGGTAATATAATGACAGTAGATGGTAGACCAGGTAATATAATGACAGTAGATGGTAGACCAGGGTAATATAATGACAGTAGATGGTAGACCAGGGTAATATAATGACAGTAGATGGTAGACCAGGGTAATATAATGACAGTAGATGGTAGACCAGGGTAATATAATGACAGTAGATGGTAGACCAGGGTAATATAATGACAGTAGATGGTAGACCAGGGTAATATAATGACAGTAGATGGTAGACCAGGGTAATATAATGACAGTAGATGGTAGACCAGGGTAATATAATGACAGTAGATGGTAGACCAGGGTAATATAATGACAGTAGATGGTAGACCAGGTTAATATAATGACAGTAGATGGTAGACCAGGTAATATAATGACAGTAGATGGTAGACCAGGTATATAATGACAGTAGATGGTAGACCAGGGTAATATAATGACAGTAGATGGTAGACCAGGTAATATAATGACAGTAGATGGTAGACCAGGGTAATATAATGACAGTAGATGGTAGACCAGGTAATATAATGACAGTAGATGGTAGACCAGGGTAATATAATGACAGTAGATGGTAGACCAGGGTAATATAATGACAGTAGATGGTAGACCAGGGTAATATAATGACAGTAGATGGTAGACCAGGGTAATATAATGACAGTAGATGGTAGACCAGGTTAATATAATGACAGTAGATGGTAGACCAGGGTAATATAATGACAGTAGATGGTAGACCAGGTAATATAATGACAGTAGATGGTAGACCAGGGTAATATAATGACAGTAGAGGGTAGACCAGGTAATATAATGACAGTAGATGGTAGACCAGGGTAATATAATGACAGTAGATGGTAGACCAGGGTAATATAATGACAGTAGATGGTAGACCAGGTAATATAATGACAGTAGATGGTAGACCAGGGTAATATAATGACAGTAGATGGTAGACCAGGGTAATATAATGACAGTAGATGGTAGACCAGGGTAATATAATGACAGTAGATGGTAGACCAGGTAATATAATGACAGTAGATGGTAGACCAGGGTAATATAATGACAGTAGAGGGTAATATAATAATGACAGTAGATGGTAGACCAGGGTAATATAATGACAGTAGATGGTAGACCAGGGTAATATAATGACAGTAGATGGTAGACCAGGGTAATATAATGACAGTAGATGGTAGACCAGGTAATATAATGACAGTAGATGGTAGACCAGGGTAATATAATGACAGTAGATGGTAGACCAGGGTAATATAATGACAGTAGATGGTAGACCAGGGTAATATAATGACAGTAGATGGTAGACCAGGGTAATATAATGACAGTAGATGGTAGACCAGGGTAATATAATGACAGTAGATACCAGGGTAATATAATGACAGTAGATGGTAGACCAGGGTAATATAATGACAGTAGATGGTAATATAATGACAGTAGGGTAATATAATGACAGTAGATGGTAGACCAGGGTAATATAATGACAGTAGATGGTAGACCAGGGTAATATAATGACAGTAGATGGTAGACCAGGGTAATATAATGACAGTAGATGGTAGACCAGGTAATATAATGACAGTAGATGGTAGACCAGGTAATAATATAATGACAGTAGATGGTAGACCAGGGTAATATAATGACAGTAGATGGTAGACCAGGGTAATATAATGACAGTAGATGGTAGACCAGGGTAATATAATGACAGTAGATGGTAGACCAGGGTAATATAATGACAGTAGATGGTAGACCAGGGTTAATATAATGACAGTAGATGGTAGACCAGGGTAATATAATGACAGTAGATGGTAGACCAGGTAATATAATGACAGTAGATGGTAGACCAGGGTAATATAATGACAGTAGATGGTAGACCAGGGTAATATAATGACAGTAGAGGTAGAAGGTAATATAATAACAGTAGATGGTAGACCAGGGTAATATAATGACAGTAGATGGTAGACCAGGGTAATATAATGACAGTAGATGGTAGACCAGGTAATATAATGACAGTAGATGGTAGACCAGAGGTTAATATAATGACAGTAGATGGTAGACCAGGGTAATATAATGACAGTAGATGGTAGACCAGGTTAATATAATGACAGTAGATGGTAGGTACCAGGGTAATATAATGACAGTAGATGGTAGACCAGGTAATATAATGACAGTAGATGGTAGACCAGGGTAATATAATGACAGTAGATGGTAGACCAGGGTAATATAATGACAGTAGATGGTAGACCAGGTAATATAATGACAGTAGATGGTAGACCAGGGTAATATAATGACAGTAGATGGTAGACCAGGGTAATATAATGACAGTAGATGGTAGACCAGGTAATATAATGACAGTAGATGGTAGACCAGGGTAATATAATGACAGTAGATGGTAGACCAGGGTAATATAATGACAGTAGATGGTAGACCAGGGTAATATAATGACAGTAGATGGTAGACCAGGGTAATATAATGACAGTAGATGGTAGACCAGGGTAATATAATGACAGTAGATGGTAGACCAGGGTAATATAATAGTAGATGGTAGACCAGGGTAATATAATGACAGTAGATGGTAGACCAGGGTAATATAATGACAGTAGATGGTAGACCAGGGTAATATAATGACAGTAGATGGTAGACCAGGGTAATATAATGACAGTAGATAATGGTAGATGGGTAGGGTAATATAATGACAGTAGATGGTAGACCAGGGTAATATAATGACAGTAGATGGTAGACCAGGGTAATATAATGACAGTAGATGGTAGACCAGGGTAATATAATGACAGTAGATGGTAGACCAGGGTAATATAATGACAGTAGATGGTAGACCAGGGTAATATAATGACAGTAGATGGTAGACCAGGGTAATATAATGACAGTAGATGGTAGACCAGGTAATATAATGACAGTAGATGGTAGACCAGGTAATATAATGACAGTAGATGGTAGACCAGGGTAATATAATGACAGTAGATGGTAGACCAGGGTAATATAATGACAGTAGATGGTAGACCAGGGTAATATAATGACAGTAGATGGTAGACCAGAATATAATGACAGTAGATGGTAGACCAGTAATATAATGACAGTAGATGGTAGACCAGGGTAATATAATGACAGTAGATGGTAGACCAGGGTAATATAATGACAGTAGATGGTAGACCAGGGTAATATAATGACAGTAGATGGTAAGGGTAATATAATGACAGTAGATGGTAGACCAGGGTAATATAATGACAGTAGATGGTAGACCAGGGTAATATAATGACAGTAGATGGTAGACCAGGGTAATATAATGACAGTAGATGGTAGACCAGGTTAATATAATGACAGTAGATGGTAGACCAGGGTAATATAATGACAGTAGATGGTAGACCAGGTTAATATAATGACAGTAGATGGTAGACCAGGGTAATATAATGACAGTAGAGGGTAGACCAGGTAATATAATGACAGTAGATGGTAGAACAGGTTAATATAATGACAGTAGATGGTAGACCAGGGTAATATAATGACAGTAGATGGTAGACCAGAGTAATATAATGACAGTAGATGGTAGAACAGGTTAATATAATGACAGTAGATGGTAGACCAGGGTAATATAATGACAGTAGATGGTAGACCATGGTAATATAATGACAGTATAGGGTAATATAATGACAGTAGATGGTAAACCAGAGTAATATAGTGACAGTAGATGGTAGACCAGGGTAATATAATGACAGGAGAGGGTAGACCAGGGTAATATAATGACAGTAGATGGTAGACCAGGGTAATATAATGACAGTAGATGGTAGACCAGGGTAATATAATGACAGTAGATGGTAGACCAGGTAATATAATGACAGTAGATGGTAGACCAGGGTAATATAATGACAGTAGATGGTAGACCAGGGTAATATAATGACAGTAGATGGTAGACCAGGGTAATATAATGACAGTAGATGGTAGACCAGGGTAATATAATGACAGTAGATGGTAGACCAGGGTAATATAATGACAGTAGATGGTAGACCAGGGTAATATAATGACAGTAGATGGTAGACCAGGGTAATATAATGACAGTAGATGGTAGACCAGGGTAATATAATGACAGTAGAGGGTAATATAATGACAGTAGATGGTAGACCAGGACCAATAATATAATGACAGTAGATGGTAGACCAGGGTAATATAATGACAGTAGATGGTAGACCAGGGTAATATAATGACAGTAGATGGTAGACCAGGGTAATATAATGACAGTAGATGGTAGACCAGGGTAATATAATGACAGTAGATGGTAGACCAGGGTAATATAATGACAGTAGATGGTAGACCAGGTAATATAATGACAGTAGATGGTAGACCAGGTTAATATAATGACAGTAGATGGTAGACCAGGGTAATATAAAGACAGTAGATGGTAGACCAGGGTAATATAATGACAGTAGATGGTAGACCAGGGTAATATAATGACAGTAGATGGTAGAACCAGGGTAATATAATGACAGCAGATGGTAGACCAGTTTAATATAATGACAGTAAATGGTAGACCAGGGTAATATAATGACAGTAGATGGTAGACCAGGGTAATATAATGACAGTAGATGGTAGACCAGGTAATATAATGACAGTAGATGGTAGACCAGGTAATATAATGACAGTAGAGGGTAGACCATAACAATATAATAACAGTAGATGGTAGACCAGGGTAATATAATGACAGTAGATGGTAGACCAGGGTAATATAATGACAGTAGATGGTAGACCATGGTAATATAATGACAGTAGATGGTAGACCAGGTTAATATAATGACAGTAGATGGTAGACCAGGGTAATATAATGACAGTAGATGGTAGACCAGGTTAATATAATGACAGTAGATGGTATACCAGGGTAATATAATGACAGTAGATGGTAGACCAGTGTAATATAGTGACAGTAGATGGTAGACCAGGGTAATATAATGACAGTAGATGGTAGACCAGGGTAATATAATGACAGTAGATGGTAGACCAGTGTAATATAATGACAGTAGATGGTAGAACAGGTAATATAATGACAGTAGATGGTAGACCAGGGTAATATAATGGCAATAGATGGTAGACCAGTGTAATATAATGACAGTAGATGGTAGACCAGGGTAATATAATGACAATAGATGGTAGACCACGGTAATATAATGAGTAGATGGTAGACCAGGGGAATACCAGGGTAATATTGTGACAGTAGATGGTAAACCAGGGTAATATAATGACAGTAGATGGTAGACCAGGGTAATATATTGGCAGTAGATGGTAGACCAGGGTAATATAATGACAGTGGATGGTAGACCAGGGTAATATATTGACAGTAGAGGGTAGACCAGGGTCATATAATGACAGTAGATGGTAGACCAGGGTAATATAATGACAGTAGATGGTAGACCAGGGTAATATAATGAAAGTAGATGGTAGACCAGGGTAATATAATGACAGTAGATGGTAGACCAGGGTAATATAATGACAGTAGATGGTAGACCAGGGTAATATAATGACAGTAGATGGTAGAACAGGGTAATATAATGACAGCAGATGGTAGACCAGTTTAATATAATGACAGTAAATGGTAGACCAGGGTAATATAATGACAGTAGATGGTAGACCAGGTGAATATAATGACAGTAGATGGTAGATCAGGTTAATATAATGACAGTAGATGGTCGACCAGGGTAATATAATGACAGTAGATGGTAATAATATAATGACAGTAGATGGTAGACCAGGGTAATATAATGACAGTAGATGGTAGACCAGGGTAATATAATGACAGTAGATGGTAGACCATGGTAATATAATGACAGTAGATGGTAGACCAGGTTAATATAATGACAGTAGATGGTAGACCAGGGTAATATCATGACAGTAGATGGTAGACCAGGTTAATATAATGACAGTAGATGGTATACCAGGGTAATATAATGACAGTAGAGGGTAGACCAGTGTAATATAGTGACAGTAGATGGTAGACCAGGGTAATATAATGACAGTAGAGTTTAGACCAGGGTAATATAATGACAGTAGATGGTAGACCAGGTAATATAATGACAGTAGATGGTAGACCAGGTTAATATAATGACAGTAGATGGTAGACCAGGGTAATATAATGACAGTAGATGGTAGACCAGGGTAATATAATGACAGTAGATGGTAGACCAGTGTAATATAATGACAGTAGATGGTAGACCAGGGTAATATAATGACAGTAGATGGGACCAGGTAATATAATGACAGTAGATGGTAGACCAGGTAATATAATGACAGTAGATGGTAGACCAGGTAATATAATGACAGTAGATGGTAGACCAGGGTAATATAATGACAGTAGATGGTAGACCAGGTAATATAATGACAGTAGATGGTAGACCAGGGTAATATAATGACAGTAGATGGTAGACCAGGGTAATATAATGACAGTAGATTCTAGACCAGGGTAATATAATGACAGTAGAGTTTAGACCAGGGTAATATATTGTCAGGGGATGGTAGATCAGGATAATATAATGACAGTAGATGGTAGACCAGGGTAATATAATGACAGTAGATGGTAGACCAGGGTAATATAATGACAGTAGATGGCAGACCAGGGTAATATAATGACAGTAGAGTTTAGACCAGGGTAATATAATGACAGTAGATGGTAGACCAGGTTAATATAATGACAGTAGATGGTAGACCAGGGTAATATAATGACAGTAGATGGTAGACCAGTGTAATATAATGACAGTAGATGGTAGACCAGGGTAATATAATGACAGTAGAGGTAGACCAGGGTAATATAATGACAGTAGATGGTAGACCAGGGTAATATAATGACAGTAGATGGTAGACCAGGGTAATATAATGACAGTAGATGGTAGACCAGGGTAATATAATGACAGTAGATGGTAGACCAGGTAATATAATGACAGTAGATGGTAGACCAGGGTAATATAATGACAGTAGATGGTAGACCAGGGTAATATAATGACAGTAGATGGTAGACCAGGGTAATATAATGACAGTAGATGGTAATATAATGACAGTAGATGGTAGACCAGGGTAATATAATGACAGTAGATGGTAGACCAGGGTAATATAATGACAGTAGATGGTAGACCAGGTCAATATAATGACAGTAGATGGTAGACCAGGGTAATATAATCAGTAGATGGTAGACCAGGGTAATATAATGACAGTAGATGGTAGACCAGGGTAATATAATGACAGTAGATGGTAGACCAGGGTAATATAATGACAGTAGATGGTAGACCAGGTTAATATAATGACAGTAGATGGTAGACCAGGGTAATATAATGACAGTAGATGGTAGACCAGGGTAATATAATGACAGTAGATGGTAGACCAGGGTAATATAATGACAGTAGATGGTAGACCAGGGTAATATAATGACAGTAGATGGTAGACCAGGGTAATATAATGACAGTAGATGGTAGACCAGGGTAATATAATGACAGTAGATGGTAGACCAGGGTAATATAATGACAGTAGAGGGGATACCAGGGTAATATAATGACAGTAGATGGATGTCCAGGGTAATATCATGACAGTAGATGGTAGACCAGGGTAATATAATGACAGTAGATGGTAGACCAGGGGAATATAATGACAGTAGAGGGTAGACCAGGGAAATATAAATGACAGTAGATGGTAGACCAGGGTAATTAATGACAGTAGAGGGGGGACCAGGGTAATATAATGACAGTAGATGGTGGACAGGGTAATATAATGACAGTAGATGGTAGATCAGGGTAATATAATGACAGTAGATGGTAGACCAGGGTAATATAATGACAGTAGATGGTAGACCAGGGTAATATAATGACAGTAGATGGTAGACCAGGGTAATATAATGACAGTAGATGGTTGACCAGGGTAATATAATGACAGTAGATGGTAGACCAGGGTAATATAATGACAGTAGATGGTAGACCAGGGTAATATAATGACAGTAGATGGTAGACCAGGGTAATATAATGACAGTAGATGGTAGACCAGGTAATATAATGACAGTAGATGGTAGACCAGGGTAATATAATGACAGTAGATGGTAGACCAGGGTAATATAATGACAGTAGATGGTAGACCAGGGTAATATATGACAGTAGATGGTAGACCAGGGTAATATAATGACAGTAGATGGTAGACCAGGGTAATATAATGACAGTAGATGGTAGACAGGGTAATATAATGACAGTAGATGGTAGACCAGGGTAATATAATGACAGTAGATGGAAGACCAGGTAATATAATGACAGTAGATGGTAGACCAGGGTAATATAATGACAGTAGATGGTAGACCAGGGTAATATAATGACAGTAGATGGTAGACCAGGGTAATATAATGACAGTAGATGGTAGACCAGGTAATATAATGACAGTAGATGGTAGACCAGGGTAATATAATGACAGTAGATGGTAGACCAGGTAATATAATGACAGTAGATGGTAGACCAGGGTAATATAATGACAGTAGATGGTAGACCAGGGTAATATAATGACAGTAGATGGTAGACCAGGTAATATAATGACAGTAGATGGTAGACCAGGGTAATATAATGACAGTAGATGGTAGACCAGGGTAATATAATGACAGTAGATGGTAGACCAGGGTAATATAATGACAGTAGATGGTAGACCAGGGTAATATAATGACAGTAGATGGTAGACCAGGGTAATATAATGACAGTAGATGGTAGACCAGGGTAATATAATGACAGTAGATGGTAGACCAGGTTAATATAATGACAGTAGATGGTAGATCAGGTAATATAATGACAGTAGATGGTAGACCAGGTGAATATAATGACAGTAGATGGTAGACAGGTCAATATAATGACAGTAGATGGTAGACCAGGGTAATATAATGACAGTAGATGGTAGAACAGGGTAATATAATGACCGTAGATGGTAGACCAGAAAATATAATGACAGTAGATGGTAGACCAGGGTAATATAATGACAGTAGATGGTTGTCAAGGGTAATATAATGACAGTAGATGGTAGACCAGTTTAATATGATGACAGTAGATTGTCGACCAGGGTAATATAATGACAGTAGATGGTAGACCAGGGTAATATAATGACAGTAGATGGTAGACCAGGGAAATATAATGACAGTAGATGGTAGTCCAGGGTAATATATTGAGAGTAGATGGTAGATTTAATATAATGACAGTAAATGGTAGACCAGGGTAATATAATCACAGTAGATGGTAGACCAGAGTAATATAATGACAGTAGATGGTAGACCAGGGTAATATAATGACAGTAGATGGTAGACCATGGTAATATAATGACAGTAGAGGGACCAATATAATGACAGTAGATGGTAGACCAGGGTAATATAATGACAGTAGATGGTAGACCAGGTTAATATAATGACAGTAGATGGTAGACCAGGGTAATATAATGACAGTAGATGGTAGACCATGGTTATATAATGACAGTAGATGGTAGACCAGGTTAATATAATGACAGTAGATGGTAGACCAGGGTAATATCATGATAGTAGATGGTAGACCAGGTTAATATAATGACAGTAGATGGTATACCAGGGTAATATAATGTCAGTAGAGGGTAGACCAGTGTAATCTAGTGACAGTAGATGGTAGACCAGGGTAATATAATGGCAGTAGAGTTTAGACCAGGATAATATAGTGACAGTAGATGGTAGACCAGTGTAATATAATGACAGTAGATGGTAGACCAGGGTAATATAATGACAGTAGATGGTAGACCAGTGTAATAGAATGACAGTAGATGGTAGACCAGGGTAATATAATGACAGTAGAGGGTAATATAATGACAGTAGATGGTAGACCAGGGTAATATAATGACAGTAGATGGTAGACCAGGTAATATAATGACAGTAGATGGTAGACCAGGGTAATATAATGACAGTAGATGGTAGACCAGGTAATATAATGACAGTAGATGGTAGACCAGGGTAATATAATGACAGTAGATGGGTAGACCAGGGTAATATAATGACAGTAAATGATAGACCAGGGTAATATAATGACAGTAGAGTTTAGACCAGGGTAATATAATGACAGTAGATGGTAGACCAGGTAATATAGATGACAGTAGACAGTAGATGGTAGACCAGGGTAATATAATGACAGTAGATGGTAGACCAGGGTAATATAATGACAGTAGATGGTAGACCAGGGTAATATAATGACAGTAGAGAGGTAATATAATGACAGTAGATGGTAGACCAGGGTAATATAATGACAGTAGATGGTAGACCAGGGTAATATAATGACAGTAGATGGTAGACCAGTGTAATATAATGACAGTAGATGGTAGACCAGGGTAATATAATGACAGTAGATGGTAGGTAATATAATGACAGTAGATGGTAGACCAGGGTAATATAATGACAGTAGATGGTAGACCAGGGTAATATAATGACAGTAGAGGGTAGACCAGGGTAATATAATGACAGTAGATGGTAGACCATGGTAATATAATGACAGTAGATGGTAGACCAGGGTAATATAATGACAGTAGATGGTAGACCAGGGTAATATAATGACAGTAGATGGTAGACCAGGTAATATAATGACAGTAGATGGTAATATAATGACAGTAGATGGTAGACCAGGGTAATATAATGACAGTAGATGGTAGACCAGGGTAATATAATGACAGTAGATGGTAGACCAGGGTAATATAATGACAGTAGATGGTAGACCAGGGTAATATAATGACAGTAGATGGTAGACCAGGGTAATATAATGACAGTAGATGGTAGACCAGGTAATATAATGACAGTAGATGGTAGACCAGGGTAATACAATGACAGTAGAGGTTAGACCAGGGTAAGATAATGACAGTAGATGGTAGACCAGGGTAATATAATGACAGTAGATGGTAGACCAGGGTAATACAATGACAGTAGATTGTAGACCAGGGTAATATAATGACAGGAGATTGTAGACCAGGGTAATATAATGACAGTAGATGGTAGACCAGGGTAATATAATGACAGTAGAGACCAGGGTAATAAAATGACAGTAGAGGTTAGACCAGGTTAATATAATGACAGTAGATGGTAGACCAGGGTAATATAATGACAGTAGATGGTAGACCAGGGTAATATAATGACAGTAGATGGTAGACCAGGGTAATATAATGACAGTAGATGGTAGACCAGGGTAATATAATGACAGTAGATGGTAGACCAGGGTAATATAATGACAGTAGATGGTAGACCAGGGTAATATAATGACAGTAGATGGTAGACCAGGGTAATATAATGACAGTAGATGGTAGACCAGGTAATATAAATGACAGTAGATGGTAGACCAGGGTAATATAATGACAGTAGATGGTAGACCAGGGTAATATAATGACAGTAGATGGGTAGACCAGGATGGAGACCAGAGTAATATAATGACAGTAGATGGTAGACCAGGGTAATATAATGACAGTAGATGGTAGACCAGGGTAATATAATGACAGTAGATGGTAGACCAGGTAATATAATGACAGTAGATGGTAGACCAGGGTAATATAATGACAGTAGATGGTAGACCAGGGTAATATAATGACAGTAGATGGTAGACCAGGGTAATATAATGACAGTAGATGGTAGACCAGGTAATATAATGACAGTAGATGGTAGACCAGGGTAATATAATGACAGTAGATGGTAGACCAGGGTAATATAATGACAGTAGATGGTAGACCAGGTTAATATAATGACAGTAGATGGTAGATCAGGTCAATATAATGACAGTAGATGGTAGACCAGGTGAATATAATGACAGTAGATGGTAGATCAGGTCAATAT